>NW_027477018.1:0-107306 GCF_051020955.1 Megalopta genalis | reverse complement strand
CTCGTTTGTTTCGTCTGCATTTGAAACTATGTCACTTATATCGCAAGTATCTGAAGCTAAATCATTGGTTTCGCATGGATTTGAAGCTAAACCTTCTAAATCGCATTGATTTCATGCTAAATCATGTGATTCGCTTGGATTTGGTGCTAACTCGTTTGTTTCTTCTGCATTTGAAGCTATGTCACTTATATCGCAAGTATCCGAATCTAAATCATTGGTTTCGCATGGATTTGAAGCTAAACCTTCTACGTCGCAATGATTTGCAGCTAAATCATGTGTTTTGCATGGATTTTAAGCTAGCTCGTTTGTTTCGTCTGCATTTGAAGCTATGTCACTTATATCGCAAGTATCTGGATCTAAATCATTGGTTTCGCATGGATTTGAAGCTAAACCTTCTACATCGCATTGATTTGCTGCTAAGTCATGTGTTTCGCATGGATTTTAAGCTAACTCGTTTGTTTCGTCTGCATTTGAAACTATGTCACTTATATCGCAAGAATCTGAAGCTAAACCATTGGTTTCGCATGGATTTGAAGCTAAACCTTCTACATCGCATTGATTTGCTGCTAAATCATGTGTTCCGCATGGATGTGAAGCTAATTCGTTTGTTACGCATGCAGTTGAATCTAAATAACGTATATCACAAGTATTTGTAGCTAAACTTTTTGCTTCGCATGGATTTAAAGCTAAACCTTCTACATCGCATTGATTTGCAGCTAAATCATGTGTTTCGCATGGAATTGAATCTAACTGCTTTGTTTCGTCTGCATTTGAAACTATGCTACTTATACCGCAAGTATCTGAAGCTTAATCATTGGTTTCGCATGTATTTGAAGCTAAACCTTCTAAATCGCATTGATTTGCTGCTAAATCATGTGTTTCGCTTGGATTTGAAGCTAATTCGTTTGTTACGCATGCAGTTGAATCTAAATAAAGTATATCACAAGTATTTGTAGCTAAACCATTTGCTTCGCATGGATTTAAAGCTAAGCCATCTTCATCGCATTGATTTGCTGCTAAATCAGGTATATCGCATGGAATTGAATCTAACTGGGTTGTTTCGTCTGCATTTGAAGCTGTGCCACATATATCGCAAGTATCTGAAGCTAAATCATTGGTTTCGCATGGATTTGAAGATAAACCTTCTACATCGCATTGATTTGCTGCTAAATAATGTGTTTCGCATGGATTTGAAGCTAATTCGTTTGTTGCGCATGCAGTTGAGTCTAAATAACGTATATCACAAGTATTTGTAGCTGAACTATTTGTTTCGCATGGATTTAAAGCTAAACCTTCTACATCGCATTGATTTGCTGCTAAATCATTTGTTTCGCATGGAAATGAAGCTAACTGGTTTGTTTCATCTGCATTTGAAGCTATGCAACTTATATCGCAAGTATCTGAAGCTAAATCATTGGTTTCGCATGGATTTAAAGCTAAACCTTCTACATCGCATTGATTTGCTGCTAAATCATGTGTTTCGCATGGATTTGAAGCTAATTCGTTTGTTTCGTCTGTATATATAGCTGTGTCAATTATATTGCAAGTATCTGAAGCTAAATCATTGGTTTCGCATGGATTTGAAGCTAAACCTTCTACATCGCATTGATTTGCAGCTAAATCATGTGTTTCGCATGGATTTTAAGCTAACTCGTTTGTTTCGTCTGCATGCGAAACTATGTCACTTATATCGCAAGTATCTGAAGCTGAATCATTGGTTTCGCATGGATTGAAGCTAAACCTTTTACATCGCATTGATTTGCTGCTAAGTCATGTGTTTCGCATGGATTTTAAGCTAACTCGTTTGTTTCGTCTGCATTTGAAACTATGTCACTTATATCGCAAGTATCTGAAGCTAAATCATTGGTTTCGCATGGATTTGAAGCTAAACCTTCTAAATCGCATTGATTTCATGCTAAATCATGTGATTCGCTTGGATTTGGTGCTAACTTGTTTGTTTCTTCTGCATTTGAAGCTATGCCACTTATATCGCAAGTATCCGAATCTAAATCATTGGTTTCGCATGGATTTGAAACTAAACCTTCTACGTCGCAATGATTTGCAGCTAAATCATGTGTTTCGCATGGATTTTAAGCTAGCTCGTTTGTTTCGTCTGCATTTGAAGCTATGTCACTTATATCGCAAGTATCTGAAGCCAAATCATTGGTTTCGCATGGATTTGAAGCTAAACCTTCTACATCGCATTTATTCGCTGCTAAATCATGTGTTTCGCATGGATTTTAAGCTAACTCGTTTGTTTCGTCTGCATTTGAAATTATGTCACTTATGTCGCAAGTATCTGAAGCTAAATCATTGTTTTCGCATGGATTTGAAGCTAAACCTTCTAAATCGCATTGATTTCATGCTAAATCATGTGACTCGCTTGGATTTGGTGCTAACTCGTTTGTTTCTTCTGCATTTGAAGCTATGTCACTTATATCGCAAGTATCCGAATCTAAATCATTGGTTTCGCATGGATTTGAAGCTAAACCTTCTACGTCGCAATGATTTGCAGCTAAATCATGTGTTTCGCATGGATTTTAAGCTAGCTCGTTTGTTTCGTCTGCATTTGAAGCTATGTCACTTATATCGGAAGTATCTGAATCTAAATCATTGGTTTCGCATGGATTTGAAGCTAAACCTTCTACATCGCATTGATTTGCTGCTAAATCATGTGTTTCGCATGGATTTTAAGCTAACTCGTTTGTTTCGTCTGCATTTGAAACTATGTCACTTATATCGCAAGTATCTGAAGCTAAACCATTGGTTTCGCATGGATTTGAAGCTAAACCTTCTACGTCGCATTGATTTGCTGCTAAATCATGTGTTCCGCATGGATTTTAAGCTAACTCGTTTGTTTCGTCTGCATTTGAAACTATGTCACTTATATCTCAAGTATCTACAGCTAAATCATTGGTTTCGCATGGATTTGAAGCTAAACCTTCTACATCGCATTGATTTGCTGCTAAATCATTAGTTTCGCTTGGATTTGAAGCTAATTCGTTTGTTACACATGCAGTTGAATCTAAATAACGTATATCACAAGTATTTGTAGCTAAACCATTTGTTTCGCATGGATTTAAAGCTAAACCTTCTACATCGCATTGATTTGCGGCTAAATCATGTGTTTCGCATGGAATTGAATCTAACTGGTTTGTTTCGTCTGCATTTGAAACTATGCCACTTATATCGCAAGTATCTGAAGCTAAATCATTTGTTTCGCATGGATTTGAAGCTAAACCTTCTACACCGCATTGATATGAAGGTGAATCGTGTGTTTCGCTTGGTTTTGAAGCTATCTCGTTTGTTTCGTCTGCATTTGAAACTATGTCACTTATATCGCAAGTATCTGAAGCTAAATCATTGGTTTCGCATGGATTTGAAGCTAAACCTTCTACACCGCATTGATTTGCTGCTAAATCATGTGTTTCGCATGGATTTGAAGCTAATTCGTTTGTTGCGCATGCAGTTGAATCTAAATAACGTATATCACAAGTATTTGTAGCTGAACTATTTGTTTCGCATGGATTTAAAGCTAAACCTTCTACATCGCATTGATTTGCTGCTAAATCATTTGTTTCGCATGGAATTGAAGCTAACTGGTTTCTTTCTTCTGCATTTGAAGCTATGCAACTTATATCGCAAGTATCTGAAGCTAAATCATTGGTTTCGCATGGATTTAAAGCTAAACCTTCTACATCGCATTGATTTGCTGCTAAATCATGTGTTTCGCATGGATTTGAAGCTAATTCGTTTGTTTCGTCTGCATATATAGCTGTGTCAATTATATTGCAAGTATCTAAAGCTAAATCATTGGTTTCGCATGGATTTGAAGCTAAACCTTCTACATCGCATTGATTTGCAGCTAAATCATGTGTTTCGCATGGATTTTAAGCTAACTCGTTTGTTTCGTCTGCATTTGAAACTATGTCACTTATATCGGAAGTATCTGAAGCTTTATCATTGGTTTCGCATGGATTTGAACCTAAACCTTCTACATCGCATTGATTTGCTGCTAAATCATGTGTTTCGCAAGGATTTGAATCTAATTCGTTTGCTTCGTCTGCATATATAGCTGTGTCAATTATATTGCAAGTATCTAAAGCTAAATCATTGGTTTCGCATGGATTTGAAGCTAAACCTTCTACATCGCATTGATTTGCAGCTAAATCATGTGTTTCGCATGGATTTTAAGCTAACTCGTTTGTTTCGTCTGCATTTGAAACTATGTCACTTATATCGCAAGTATCTGAAGCTAAATCATTGGTTTCGCATGGATTTGAAGCTAAACCTTCTACACCGCATTGATATGAAGGTGAGTCGTGTGTTTCGCTTGGTTTTGAAGCTATCTCGTTTGTTTCGTCTGCATTTGAAACTATGTCACTTATATCGCAAGTATCTGAAGCTACATCATTGGTTTCGCATGGATTTGAAGCTAAACCTTCTACATCGCATTGATTTGCAGCTAAATCATGTGTTTCGCAAGGATTTGAAGCTAAATCATGCGTTTTGCATGGATTTGAAGATAACACGTTTGCTTCGTCTGCATTTGAAGCTATATCACTTACATCGCAAGTATCTGAAGCTAAACCATTGGTTTCGCATGGATTTGAAGCTAAACCTTCTACATCGCATTGATTTGCTGCTAAATCATGTGTTTCGCATGGATTTGAAGCTAATTCGTTTGTTTCGTCTGCATATATAGCTGTGTCAATTATATTGCAAGTATCTAAAGCTAAATCATTGGTTTCGCATGGATTTGAAGCTAAACCTTCTACATCGCATTGATTTGCAGCTAAATCATGTGTTTCGCATGGATTTTAAGCTAACTCGTTTGTTTCGTCTGCATTTGAAACTATGTCACTTATATCGGAAGTATCTGAAGCTTTATCATTGGTTTCGCATGGATTTGAACCTAAACCTTCTACATCGCATTGATTTGCTGCTAAATCATGTGTTTCGCAAGGATTTGATTCTAATTCGTTTGCTTCGTCTGCATATATAGCTGTGTCAATTATAT
Organism: Megalopta genalis; assembly: GCF_051020955.1. Classification (NCBI taxonomy): domain Eukaryota; kingdom Metazoa; phylum Arthropoda; class Insecta; order Hymenoptera; family Halictidae; genus Megalopta; species Megalopta genalis. The sequence continues at coordinate 102,286 of NW_027477018.1, read as the reverse complement.
TGCAAGTATCTAAAGCTAAATCATTGGTTTCGCATGGATTTGAAGCTAAACCTTCTACATCGCATTGATTTGCAGCTAAATCATGTGTTTCGCATGGATTTTAAGCTAACTCGTTTGTTTCGTCTGCATTTGAAACTATGCCACTTATATCGCAAGTATCTGAAGCTAAATCATTGGTTTCGCATGGATTTGAAGCTAAACCTTCTACACCGCATTGATATGAAGGTGAGTCGTGTGTTTCGCTTGGTTTTGAAGCTATCTCGTTTGTTTCGTCTGCATTTGAAACTATGTCACTTATATCGCAAGTTTCTGAAGCTACATCATTGGTTTCGCATGGATTTGAAGCTAAACCTTCTACATCGCATTGATTTGCAGCTAAATCATGTGTTTCGCAAGGATTTGAAGCTAAATCATGCGTTTTGCATGGATTTGAAGATAACACGTTTGCTTCGTCTGCATTTGAAGCTATATCACTTACATCGCAAGTATCTGAAGCTAAACCATTGGTTTCGCATGGATTTGAAGCTAAACCTTCTACATCGCATTGATTTGCTGCTAAATCATGTGTTTCGCATGGATTTGAAGCTAATTCGTTTGTTTCGTCTGCATATATAGCTGTGTCAATTATATTGCAAGTATCTAAAGCTAAATCATTGGTTTCGCATGGATTTGGAGCTAAACCTTCTACATCGCATTGATTTGCAGCTAAATCATTTGTTTCGCATGGATTTTAAGCTAACTCGTTTGTTTCGTCTGCATTTGAAACTATGTCACTTATATCGGAAGTATCTGAAGCTTTATCATTGGTTTCGCATGGATTTGAACCTAAACCTTCTACATCGCATTGATTTGCTGCTAAATCATGTGTTTCGCAAGGATTTGATTCTAATTCGTTTGCTTCGTCTGCATATATAGCTGTGTCAATTATATTGCAAGTATCTAAAGCTAAATCATTGGTTTCGCATGGATTTGAAGCTAAACCTTCTACATCGCATTGATTTGCAGCTAAATCATGTGTTTCGCATGGATTTTAAGCTAACTCGTTTGTTTCGTCTGCATTTGAAACTATGCCACTTATATCGCAAGTATCTGAAGCTAAATCATTTGTTTCGCATGGATTTGAAGCTAAACCTTCTACACCGCATTGATATGAAGGTGAATCGTGTGTTTCGCTTGGTTTTGAAGCTATCTCGTTTGTTTCGTCTGCATTTGAAACTATGTCACTTATATCGCAAGTATCTGAAGCTAAATCATTGGTTTCGCGTGGAATTGAAGCTAAACCTTCTACATCGCATTGATTTGCTGCTAAATCATGTGTTTCGCAAGGATTTGAAGCTAACTCGTTTGCTTCGTCTGCATTTGAAGCTATATCACTTATATCCCAAGTGTTTGAAGCTAAATCATTTGTTTCGCATTGATTTGAAGGTAAACCTTCTACACCGCATTGATATGAAGGTGAATCGTGTGTTTCGCTTGGTTTTGAAGCTATCTCGTTTGTTTCGTCTGCATTTGAAACTATGTCACTTATATCGCAAGTATCTGAAGCTACATCATTGGTTTCGCATGGATTTGAAGCTAATCCTTCTACATCGCATTGATTTGCTGCTAAATCATGTGTTTCGCATGGAATTGAATCTAACTGCTTTGTTTCGTCTGCATTTGAAACTATGCTACTTATACCGCAAGTATCTGAAGCTTAATCATTGGTTTCGCATGGATTTGAAGATAAACCTTCTACATCGCATTGATTTGCTGCTAAATCATGTGTTTCGCATGGATTTAAAGCTAAACCTTCTACATCGCATTGATTTGCTGCTAAATTATTTGTTTCGCATGGAATTGAAGCTAAATTTTCTACATCGCATTGATTTGCTGCTAAATCATGTGTTTCGCTTGGACTTGAAGCTAATTCGTTTGTTACGCATGCAGTTGAATCTAAATAACGTATATCACAAGTATTTGTAGCTAAACCATTTGCTTCGCATGGATTTAAAGCTAAGCCATCTACATCGCATTGATTTGCTGCTAAATCATGTGTATCGCATGGAATTGAATCTAACTGGTTTGTTTCGTCTGCATTTGAAGCTGTGCCACATATATCGCAAGTATCTGAAGCTAAATCATTGGTTTCGCATGGATTTGAAGATAAACCTTCTACATCGCATTGATTTGCTGCTAAATCGTGTGTTTCGCTTGGATTTGAAGCTAATTCGTTTGTTACGCATGCAGTTGAATCTAAATAACGTATATCACAAGTATTTGTAGCTAAACCATTTGTTTCGCATGGATTTAAAGCTAAACCTTCTACATCGCATTGATTTGCGGCTAAATCATGTGTTTCGCATGGAATTGAATCTAACTGGTTTGTTTCGTCTGCATTTGAAACTATGCCACTTATATCGCAAGTATCTGAAGCTAAATCATTTGTTTCGCATGGATTTGAAGCTAAACCTTCTACACCGCATTGATATGAAGGTGAATCGTGTGTTTCGCTTGGTTTTGAAGCTATCTCGTTTGTTTCGTCTGCATTTGAAACTATGTCACTTATATCGCAAGTATCTGAAGCTAAATCATTGGTTTCGCATGGATTTGAAGCTAAACCTTCTACGTCGCATTGATTTGCAGCTAAATCATGTGTTTCGCATGGATTTTAAGCTAGCTCGTTTGTTTCGTCTGCATTTGAAACTATGTCACTTATATCGCAAGTATCTGAAGCTACATAATTGGTTTCGCATGGATTTGAAGCTAAACCTTCTACATCGCATTGATTTGCTGCTAAATCATGTGTTTCGCATGGATTTTAAGCTAACTCGTTTGTTTCGTCTGCATTTGAAACTATGTCACTTATATCGCAAGTATCTGAAGCTAAATCATTGGTTTCGCATGGATTTGAAGCTAAACCTTCTAAATCGCATTGATTTCATGCTAAATCATGTGATTCGCTTGGATTTGGTGCTAACTCGTTTGTTTCTTCTGCATTTGAAGCTATGCCACTTATATCGCAAGTATCCGAATCTAAATCATTGGTTTCGCATGGATTTGAAACTAAACCTTCTACGTCGCAATGATTTGCAGCTAAATCATGTGTTTCTCATGGATTTTAAGCTAGCTCGTTTGTTTCGTCTGCATTTGAAGCTATGTCACTTATATCGCAAGTATCTGAAGCTAAATCATTGGTTTCGCATGGATTTGAAGCTAAACCTTCTACATCGCATTGATTCGCTGCTAAATCATGTGTTTCGCATGGATTTTAAGCTAACTCGTTTGTTTCGTCTGCATTTTAAATTATGTCACTTATGTCGCAAGTGTCTGAAGCTAAATCATTGTTTTCGCATGGATTTGAAGCTAAACCTTCTAAATCGCATTGTTTTCATGCTAAATCATGTGATTCGCTTGGATTTGGTGCTAACTGGTTTGTTTCTTCTGCATTTGAAGCTATGTCACTTATATCGCAAGTATCCGATTCTAAATCATTGGTTTCGCATGAATTTGAAGCTAAACCTTGTACGTCGCAATGATTTGCAGCTAAATCATGTGTTTCGCATGGATTTTAAGCTAGCTCGTTTGTTTCGTCTGCATTTGAAGCTATGTCACTTATATCGCAAGTATCTGAATCTAAATCATTGGTTTCGCATGGATTTGAAGCTAAACCTTCTACATCGCATTCATTTGCTGCTAAATCATGTGTTTCGCATGGATTTTGAGCTAACTCGTTTGTTTCGTCTCATTTGAAACTATGTCACTTATATCGCAAGTATCTGAAGCTAAATCATTTGTTTCGCATGGATTTGTAGCTAAACCTTCTACACCGCATTGATATGAAGGTAAATCGTGTGTTTCGCTTGGTTTTGAAGCTATCTCGTTTGTTGCGTATGCAGTTGAAGCTATAGCACCTATATCCCAAGTGTTTGAAGCTCAATCTTTTGTATCGCATGGATTTGAAGCTAAACCTTCTACATCGCATTGATTTGCAGCTAACTCATGTGTCTCGCATGGATTTTAAGCTAACTCGTTTGTTTCGTCTGCATGTGAAACTATGTCACTTATATCGCAAGTATCTGAAGCTAAATCATTGTTTTCGCATGGATTTGAAGCTAAACCTTCTACACCGCATTGATATGAAGGTAAATCGTGTGTTTCGCTTGGTTTTGAAGCTATCTCGTTTGTTGCGTATGCAGTTGAAGCTATAGCACCTATATCCCAAGTGCATGAAGCTCAATCTTTTGTATCGCATGGATTTGAAGCTAAACCTTCTAAATCGCATTGATTTGCTGCTAAATCATGTGTTTCGCTTGGATTTGGTGCTAACTGGTTTGTTTCTTCTGCATTTGAAGCTATGTCACTTATATCGCAAGTATCCGATTCTAAATCATTGGTTTCGCATGAATTTGAAGCTAAACCTTGTACGTCGCAATGATTTGCATCTAAATCATGTGTTTCGCATGGATTTTAAGCTAGCTCGTTTGTTTCGTCTGCATTTGAAGCTATGTCACTTATATCGCAAGTATCTGAATCTAAATCATTGGTTTCGCATGGATTTGAAGCTAAACCTTCTACATCGCATTCATTTGCTGCTAAATCATGTGTTTCGCATGGATTTTGAGCTAACTCGTTTGTTTCGTCTCATTTGAAACTATGTCACTTATATCGCAAGTATCTGAAGCTAAATCATTTGTTTCGCATGGATTTGTAGCTAAACCTTCTACACCGCATTGATATGAAGGTAAATCGTGTGTTTCGCTTGGTTTTGAAGCTAATTCGTTGGTTACGCATGCAGTTGAATCTAAATAACGTATATCACAAGTATTTGTAGCTAGACCATTTGTTTCGCATGGATTTAAAGCTAAACCTTCTACATCGCATTGATATGAAGGTAAATCGTGTGTTTCGCTTGGTTTTGAAGCTATCTCGTTTGTTGCGTATGCAGTTGAAGCTATAGCACCTATATCCCAAGTGTTTGAAGCTCAATCTTTTGTATCGCATGGATTTGAAGCTAAACCTTCTAAATCGCATTGATTTGCTGCTAAATCATGTGTTTCGCTTGGATTTGAAGCTAGTTCGTTTGTTACGCATGCAGTTGAATCTAAATAACGTATATCACAAGTATTTGTAGCTAAACTTTTTGCTTCGCATGGATTTAAAGCTAAACCTTCCACATCGCATTGATTTACAGCTAAATCATGTGTTTCGCATGGTATTGAATCTAACTGCTTTGTTTCTTCTGCATTTGAAACTATGCAACTTATATCCCAAGTATCTGAAGCTAAATCATTGGTTTCGCATGGATTTAAAGCTAAACCTTCTACATCGCATTAATTTGCTGCTAAATCATGTGTTTCGCATGGATTTGAAGCTAGTTCGTTTGTTTCGTCTGCATATATAGCTGTGTCAATTATATTGCAAGTATATAAAGCTAAATCATTGGTTTCGCATGGATTTAAAGCTAAACCTTCTACATCGCATTGATTTGCTGCTTAATCATGTGTTTCGCATGGAATTGAATCTAACTGGTTTGTTTCGTCTGCATTTCAAACTATGCCACTTATATCGCAAGTATCTGAAGCTTAATCATTGGTTTCGCATGGATTTGAACCTAAACCTTCTACATCGCATTGATTTGCTGCTAAATCATGTGTTTCGCTTGGATTTGAAGCTAATTCGTTTGTTACGCATGCAGTTGAATCTAAATAATGTATATCACAAGTATTTGTAGCTAGACCATTTGTTTCGCTTGGATTTAAAGCTCATCCTTCTACATCGCATTGATTTGCTGCTAAATCATGTGTTTCGCATGGAATTGAATCTAACTGGTTTGTTTCGTCTGCATTTGAAACTATGCCACTTATATCGCAAGTATCTGAAGCTAAATCATTTGTTTCGCATGGATTTGAAGCTAAACCATCTACACCGCATTGATATGAATGTAAATCGTGTGTTTCGCTTGGTTTTGAAGCTATCTCGTTTGTTGCGTATGCAGTTGAAGCTATAGCACCTATATCCCAAGTGTTTGAAGCTCAATCTTTTGTATCGCATGGATTTGAAGCTAAACCTTCTAAATCGCATTGATTTGCTGCTAAATCATGTGTTTCGCTTGGATTTGAAGCTAATTCGTATGTTACGCATGCAGTTGAATCTAAATAACGTATGTCACAAGTATTTGTAGCTAAACCATTTGCTTCGCATGGATTTAAAGCTAAGCCATCTTCATCGCATTGATTTGCTGCTAAATCATGTATATCGCATGGAATTGAAACTAACTGGGTTGTTTCGTCTGCATTTGAAGCTGTGCCACATATATCGCAAGTATCTGAAGCTAAATCATTGGTTTCGCATGGATTTGAAGCTAAACCTTCTACATCGCATTGATTTGCAGCTAAATCATGTGTTTCGCATGGATTTTAAGCTAACTCGTTGTTTCGTCTGCATTTGAAACTATGTCACTTACATCGCAAGTATCTGAAGCTAAATCATTGGTTTCGCATGGATTTGAAGCTAAACCTTCTACATCGCATTGATTTGCTGCTAAATCATGTGTTTCGCTTGGATTTGAAGCTAATTCGTTTGTTACGCATGCAGTTGAATCTAAATAACAGTATATCATAAGTATTTGTAGCTAAACCATTTGTTTCGCATGGATTTAAAGCTAAACCTTCTACATCGCATTGATTTGCTGCTTAATCATGTGTTTCGCATGGAATTGAATCTAACTGGTTTGTTTCGTCTGCATTTGAAACTATGCCACTTATATCGCAAGTATCTGAAGCTTAATCATTGGTTTCGCATGGATTTGAACCTAAACCTTCTACATCGCATTGATTTGCTGCTAAATCATGTGTTTCGCTTGGATTTGAAGCTAATTCGTTTGTTACGCATGCAGTTGAATCTAAATAATGTATATCACAAGTATTTGTAGCTACACCATTTGTTTCGCATGGATTTAAAGCTAAACCTTCTACATCGCATTGATTTGCTGCAAAATCATGTGTTTCGCATGGAATCGAAGCTAACTGGTTTGTTTCGTCTGAATTTGAAGCTGTGCCACTTATATCGCAAGTATCTGAATCTTAATCATTGGTTTCGCATGGATTTGAAGATAAACCTTCTACATCGCATTGATTTGCTGCTAAATCATGTGTTTCGCATGGATTTGAAGCTAATTCGTTTGTTGCGCATGCAGTTGAATCTAAATAACGTATATCACAAGTATTTGTAGCTGAACTATTTGTTTCGCATGGATTTAAAACTAAACCTTCTACATCGCATTGATTTGCTGCTAAATCATTTGTTTTGCATGGAATTGAAGCTAACTGGTTTGTTTCGTCTGCATTTGAAGCTATGCAACTTATATCGCAAGTATCTGAAGCTAAATCATTGGTTTCGCATGGATTTAAAGCTAAACCTTCTACATCGCATTGATTTGCTGCTAAATCATGTTTTTCCCATGGATTTGAAGCTAATTCGTTTGTTTCGTCTGCATATATGGCTGTGTCAATTATATTGCAAGTATCTGAAGCTAAATCATTGGTTTCGCATGGATTTGAAGCTAAACATTCTACATCGCATTGATTTGCTGCTAAATCATGTGTTTCGCTTGGATTTGAAGCTAATTCGTTTGTTACGCATGCAGTTGAATCTAAATAACGTATATCACAAGTATTTGTAGCTAAATCATTTGTTTCGCATGGATTTAAAGCTAAACCTTCTACATCGCATTGATTTGCTGCTAAATCATGTGTTTCGCATGGAATTGAATCTAACTGCTTTGTTTCGTCTGCATTTGAATCTATGACACTTATATCGCAAGTATCTGAAGCTTAATCATTGGTTTCGCATGGATTTGAACCTAAACCTTCTACATCGCATTGATTTGCTGCTAAATCATGTGTTTCGCTTGGATTTGAAGCTAATTCGTTGGTTACGCATGCAGTTGAATCTAAATAACGTGTATCACAAGTATTTGTAGCTAAACCATTTGCTTCGCATGGATTTAAAGCTAAACCATCTTCATCGCATTGATTTGCTGCTAAATCATGTATATCGCATGGAATTGAATCTAACTGGGTTGTTTCGTCTGCATTTGAAGCTGTGCCACATATATCGCAAGTATCTGAAGCTAAATCATTGTTTTCGCATGGATTTGAAGATAAACCTTCTACATCGCATTGATTTGCTGCTAAATAATGTGTTTCGCATGGATTTGAAGCTAATTCGTTTGTTGCGCATGCAGTTGAGTCTAAATAACGTATATCACAAGTATTTGTAGCTGAACTATTTGTTTCGCATGGATTTGAAGCTAAACCTTTTACATCGCATTGATTTGCTGCTAAGTCATGTGTTTCGCATGGATTTTAAGCTAACTCGTTTGTTTCGTCTGCATTTGAAACTATGTCACTTATATCGCATGTATCCGAATCTAAATCATTGGTTTCGCATGGATTTGAAGCTAAACCTTCTACGTCGCATTGATTTGCAGCTAAATCATGTGTTTCGCATGGATTTTAAGCTAGCTCGTTTGTTTCGTCTGCATTTGAAACTATGTCACTTATATCGCATGTATCCGAATCTAAATCATTGGTTTCGCATGGATTTGAAGCTAAACCTTCTACGTCGCATTGATTTGCAGCTAAATCATGTGTTTCGCATGGATTTTAAGCTAGCTCGTTTGTTTCGTCTGCATTTGAAACTATGTCACTTATATCGCAAGTATCTGAAGCTAAATCATTGGTTTCGCATGGATTTGAAGCTAAACCTTCTACATCGCATTGATTCGCTGCTAAATCATGTGTTTCGCATGGATTTTAAGCTAACTCGTTTGTTTCGTCTGCATTTGAAATTATGTCACTTATGTCGCAAGTATCTGAAGCTAAATCATTGTTTTCGCATGGATTTGAAGCTAAACCTTCTAAATCGCATTGTTTTCATGCTAAATCATGTGATTCGCTTGGATTTGGTGCTAACTGGTTTGTTTCTTCTGCATTTGAAGCTATGTCACTTATATCGCAAGTATCCGATTCTAAATCATTGGTTTCGCATGAATTTGAAGCTAAACCTTGTACGTCGCAATGATTTGCAGCTAAATCATGTGTTTCGCATGGATTTTAAGCTAGCTCGTTTGTTTCGTCTGCATTTGAAGCTATGTCACTTATATCGCAAGTATCTGAATCTAAATCATTGGTTTCGCATGGATTTGAAGCTAAACCTTCTACATCGCATTCATTTGCTGCTAAATCATGTGTTTCGCATGGATTTTGAGCTAACTCGTTTGTTTCGTCTCATTTGAAACTATGTCACTTATATCGCAAGTATCTGAAGCTAAATCATTTGTTTCGCATGGATTTGTAGCTAAACCTTCTACACCGCATTGATATGAAGGTAAATCGTGTGTTTCGCTTGGTTTTGAAGCTATCTCGTTTGTTGCGTATGCAGTTGAAGCTATAGCACCTATATCCCAAGTGTTTGAAGCTCAATCTTTTGTATCGCATGGATTTGAAGCTAAACCTTCTACATCGCATTGATTTGCAGCTAACTCATGTGTTTCGCATGGATTTTAAGCTAACTCGTTTGTTTCGTCTGCATGTGAAACTATGTCACTTATATCGCAAGTATCTGAAGCTAAATCATTGTTTTCGCATGGATTTGAAGCTAAACCTTCTACACCGCATTGATATGAAGGTAAATCGTGTGTTTCGCTTGGTTTTGAAGCTATCTCGTTTGTTGCGTATGCAGTTGAAGCTATAGCACCTATATCCCAAGTGCATGAAGCTCAATCTTTTGTATCGCATGGATTTGAAGCTAAACCTTCTAAATCGCATTGATTTGCTGCTAAATCATGTGTTTCGCTTGGATTTGGTGCTAACTGGTTTGTTTCTTCTGCATTTGAAGCTATGTCACTTATATCGCAAGTATCCGATTCTAAATCATTGGTTTCGCATGAATTTGAAGCTAAACCTTGTACGTCGCAATGATTTGCATCTAAATCATGTGTTTCGCATGGATTTTAAGCTAGCTCGTTTGTTTCGTCTGCATTTGAAGCTATGTCACTTATATCGCAAGTATCTGAATCTAAATCATTGGTTTCGCATGGATTTGAAGCTAAACCTTCTACATCGCATTCATTTGCTGCTAAATCATGTGTTTCGCATGGATTTTGAGCTAACTCGTTTGTTTCGTCTCATTTGAAACTATGTCACTTATATCGCAAGTATCTGAAGCTAAATCATTTGTTTCGCATGGATTTGTAGCTAAACCTTCTACACCGCATTGATATGAAGGTAAATCGTGTGTTTCGCTTGGTTTTGAAGCTAATTCGTTGGTTACGCATGCAGTTGAATCTAAATAACGTATATCACAAGTATTTGTAGCTAGACCATTTGTTTCGCATGGATTTAAAGCTAAACCTTCTACATCGCATTGATATGAAGGTAAATCGTGTGTTTCGCTTGGTTTTGAAGCTATCTCGTTTGTTGCGTATGCAGTTGAAGCTATAGCACCTATATCCCAAGTGTTTGAAGCTCAATCTTTTGTATCGCATGGATTTGAAGCTAAACCTTCTAAATCGCATTGATTTGCTGCTAAATCATGTGTTTCGCTTGGATTTGAAGCTAGTTCGTTTGTTACGCATGCAGTTGAATCTAAATAACGTATATCACAAGTATTTGTAGCTAAACTTTTTGCTTCGCATGGATTTAAAGCTAAACCTTCCACATCGCATTGATTTACAGCTAAATCATGTGTTTCGCATGGTATTGAATCTAACTGCTTTGTTTCTTCTGCATTTGAAACTATGCAACTTATATCCCAAGTATCTGAAGCTAAATCATTGGTTTCGCATGGATTTAAAGCTAAACCTTCTACATCGCATTAATTTGCTGCTAAATCATGTGTTTCGCATGGATTTGAAGCTAGTTCGTTTGTTTCGTCTGCATATATAGCTGTGTCAATTATATTGCAAGTATATAAAGCTAAATCATTGGTTTCGCATGGATTTAAAGCTAAACCTTCTACATCGCATTGATTTGCTGCTTAATCATGTGTTTCGCATGGAATTGAATCTAACTGGTTTGTTTCGTCTGCATTTCAAACTATGCCACTTATATCGCAAGTATCTGAAGCTTAATCATTGGTTTCGCATGGATTTGAACCTAAACCTTCTACATCGCATTGATTTGCTGCTAAATCATGTGTTTCGCTTGGATTTTAAGCTAATTCGTTTGTTACGCATGCAGTTGAATCTAAATAATGTATATCACAAGTATTTGTAGCTAGACCATTTGTTTCGCTTGGATTTAAAGCTCATCCTTCTACATCGCATTGATTTGCTGCTAAATCATGTGTTTCGCATGGAATTGAATCTAACTGGTTTGTTTCGTCTGCATTTGAAACTATGCCACTTATATCGCAAGTATCTGAAGCTAAATCATTTGTTTCGCATGGATTTGAAGCTAAACCATCTACACCGCATTGATATGAATGTAAATCGTGTGTTTCGCTTGGTTTTGAAGCTATCTCGTTTGTTGCGTATGCAGTTGAAGCTATAGCACCTATATCCCAAGTGTTTGAAGCTCAATCTTTTGTATCGCATGGATTTGAAGCTAAACCTTCTAAATCGCATTGATTTGCTGCTAAATCATGTGTTTCGCTTGGATTTGAAGCTAATTCGTATGTTACGCATGCAGTTGAATCTAAATAACGTATGTCACAAGTATTTGTAGCTAAACCATTTGCTTCGCATGGATTTAAAGCTAAGCCATCTTCATCGCATTGATTTGCTGCTAAATCATGTATATCGCATGGAATTGAAACTAACTGGGTTGTTTCGTCTGCATTTGAAGCTGTGCCACATATATCGCAAGTATCTGAAGCTAAATCATTGGTTTCGCATGGATTTGAAGCTAAACCTTCTACATCGCATTGATTTGCAGCTAAATCATGTGTTTCGCATGGATTTTAAGCTAACTCGTTGTTTCGTCTGCATTTGAAACTATGTCACTTACATCGCAAGTATCTGAAGCTAAATCATTGGTTTCGCATGGATTTGAAGCTAAACCTTCTACATCGCATTGATTTGCTGCTAAATCATGTGTTTCGCTTGGATTTGAAGCTAATTCGTTTGTTACGCATGCAGTTGAATCTAAATAACAGTATATCATAAGTATTTGTAGCTAAACCATTTGTTTCGCATGGATTTAAAGCTAAACCTTCTACATCGCATTGATTTGCTGCTTAATCATGTGTTTCGCATGGAATTGAATCTAACTGGTTTGTTTCGTCTGCATTTGAAACTATGCCACTTATATCGCAAGTATCTGAAGCTTAATCATTGGTTTCGCATGGATTTGAACCTAAACCTTCTACATCGCATTGATTTGCTGCTAAATCATGTGTTTCGCTTGGATTTGAAGCTAATTCGTTTGTTACGCATGCAGTTGAATCTAAATAATGTATATCACAAGTATTTGTAGCTACACCATTTGTTTCGCATGGATTTAAAGCTAAACCTTCTACATCGCATTGATTTGCTGCAAAATCATGTGTTTCGCATGGAATCGAAGCTAACTGGTTTGTTTCGTCTGAATTTGAAGCTGTGCCACTTATATCGCAAGTATCTGAATCTTAATCATTGGTTTCGCATGGATTTGAAGATAAACCTTCTACATCGCATTGATTTGCTGCTAAATCATGTGTTTCGCATGGATTTGAAGCTAATTCGTTTGTTGCGCATGCAGTTGAATCTAAATAACGTATATCACAAGTATTTGTAGCTGAACTATTTGTTTCGCATGGATTTAAAACTAAACCTTCTACATCGCATTGATTTGCTGCTAAATCATTTGTTTTGCATGGAATTGAAGCTAACTGGTTTGTTTCGTCTGCATTTGAAGCTATGCAACTTATATCGCAAGTATCTGAAGCTAAATCATTGGTTTCGCATGGATTTAAAGCTAAACCTTCTACATCGCATTGATTTGCTGCTAAATCATGTTTTTCCCATGGATTTGAAGCTAATTCGTTTGTTTCGTCTGCATATATGGCTGTGTCAATTATATTGCAAGTATCTGAAGCTAAATCATTGGTTTCGCATGGATTTGAAGCTAAACATTCTACATCGCATTGATTTGCTGCTAAATCATGTGTTTCGCTTGGATTTGAAGCTAATTCGTTTGTTACGCATGCAGTTGAATCTAAATAACGTATATCACAAGTATTTGTAGCTAAATCATTTGTTTCGCATGGATTTAAAGCTAAACCTTCTACATCGCATTGATTTGCTGCTAAATCATGTGTTTCGCATGGAATTGAATCTAACTGCTTTGTTTCGTCTGCATTTGAATCTATGACACTTATATCGCAAGTATCTGAAGCTTAATCATTGGTTTCGCATGGATTTGAACCTAAACCTTCTACATCGCATTGATTTGCTGCTAAATCATGTGTTTCGCTTGGATTTGAAGCTAATTCGTTGGTTACGCATGCAGTTGAATCTAAATAACGTGTATCACAAGTATTTGTAGCTAAACCATTTGCTTCGCATGGATTTAAAGCTAAACCATCTTCATCGCATTGATTTGCTGCTAAATCATGTATATCGCATGGAATTGAATCTAACTGGGTTGTTTCGTCTGCATTTGAAGCTGTGCCACATATATCGCAAGTATCTGAAGCTAAATCATTGTTTTCGCATGGATTTGAAGATAAACCTTCTACATCGCATTGATTTGCTGCTAAATAATGTGTTTCGCATGGATTTGAAGCTAATTCGTTTGTTGCGCATGCAGTTGAGTCTAAATAACGTATATCACAAGTATTTGTAGCTGAACTATTTGTTTCGCATGGATTTGAAGCTAAACCTTTTACATCGCATTGATTTGCTGCTAAGTCATGTGTTTCGCATGGATTTTAAGCTAACTCGTTTGTTTCGTCTGCATTTGAAACTATGTCACTTATATCGCATGTATCCGAATCTAAATCATTGGTTTCGCATGGATTTGAAGCTAAACCTTCTACGTCGCATTGATTTGCAGCTAAATCATGTGTTTCGCATGGATTTTAAGCTAGCTCGTTTGTTTCGTCTGCATTTGAAACTATGTCACTTATATCGCATGTATCCGAATCTAAATCATTGGTTTCGCATGGATTTGAAGCTAAACCTTCTACGTCGCATTGATTTGCAGCTAAATCATGTGTTTCGCATGGATTTTAAGCTAGCTCGTTTGTTTCGTCTGCATTTGAAACTATGTCACTTATATCGCAAGTATCTGAAGCTAAATCATTGGTTTCGCATGGATTTGAAGCTAAACCTTCTACATCGCATTGATTCGCTGCTAAATCATGTGTTTCGCATGGATTTTAAGCTAACTCGTTTGTTTCGTCTGCATTTGAAATTATGTCACTTATGTCGCAAGTATCTGAAGCTAAATCATTGTTTTCGCATGGATTTGAAGCTAAACCTTCTAAATCGCATTGTTTTCATGCTAAATCATGTGATTCGCTTGGATTTGGTGCTAACTGGTTTGTTTCTTCTGCATTTGAAGCTATGTCACTTATATCGCAAGTATCCGATTCTAAATCATTGGTTTCGCATGAATTTGAAGCTAAACCTTGTACGTCGCAATGATTTGCAGCTAAATCATGTGTTTCGCATGGATTTTAAGCTAGCTCGTTTGTTTCGTCTGCATTTGAAGCTATGTCACTTATATCGCAAGTATCTGAATCTAAATCATTGGTTTCGCATGGATTTGAAGCTAAACCTTCTACATCGCATTCATTTGCTGCTAAATCATGTGTTTCGCATGGATTTTGAGCTAACTCGTTTGTTTCGTCTCATTTGAAACTATGTCACTTATATCGCAAGTATCTGAAGCTAAATCATTTGTTTCGCATGGATTTGTAGCTAAACCTTCTACACCGCATTGATATGAAGGTAAATCGTGTGTTTCGCTTGGTTTTGAAGCTATCTCGTTTGTTGCGTATGCAGTTGAAGCTATAGCACCTATATCCCAAGTGTTTGAAGCTCAATCTTTTGTATCGCATGGATTTGAAGCTAAACCTTCTACATCGCATTGATTTGCAGCTAACTCATGTGTTTCGCATGGATTTTAAGCTAACTCGTTTGTTTCGTCTGCATGTGAAACTATGTCACTTATATCGCAAGTATCTGAAGCTAAATCATTGTTTTCGCATGGATTTGAAGCTAAACCTTCTACACCGCATTGATATGAAGGTAAATCGTGTGTTTCGCTTGGTTTTGAAGCTATCTCGTTTGTTGCGTATGCAGTTGAAGCTATAGCACCTATATCCCAAGTGCATGAAGCTCAATCTTTTGTATCGCATGGATTTGAAGCTAAACCTTCTAAATCGCATTGATTTGCTGCTAAATCATGTGTTTCGCTTGGATTTGGTGCTAACTGGTTTGTTTCTTCTGCATTTGAAGCTATGTCACTTATATCGCAAGTATCTGAATCTAAATCATTGGTTTCGCATGGATTTGAAGCTAAACCTTCTACATCGCATTCATTTGCTGCTAAATCATGTGTTTCGCATGGATTTTGAGCTAACTCGTTTGTTTCGTCTCATTTGAAACTATGTCACTTATATCGCAAGTATCTGAAGCTAAATCATTTGTTTCGCATGGATTTGTAGCTAAACCTTCTACACCGCATTGATATGAAGGTAAATCGTGTGTTTCGCTTGGTTTTGAAGCTAATTCGTTGGTTACGCATGCAGTTGAATCTAAATAACGTATATCACAAGTATTTGTAGCTAGACCATTTGTTTCGCATGGATTTAAAGCTAAACCTTCTACATCGCATTGATATGAAGGTAAATCGTGTGTTTCGCTTGGTTTTGAAGCTATCTCGTTTGTTGCGTATGCAGTTGAAGCTATAGCACCTATATCCCAAGTGTTTGAAGCTCAATCTTTTGTATCGCATGGATTTGAAGCTAAACCTTCTAAATCGCATTGATTTGCTGCTAAATCATGTGTTTCGCTTGGATTTGAAGCTAGTTCGTTTGTTACGCATGCAGTTGAATCTAAATAACGTATATCACAAGTATTTGTAGCTAAACTTTTTGCTTCGCATGGATTTAAAGCTAAACCTTCCACATCGCATTGATTTACAGCTAAATCATGTGTTTCGCATGGAATTGAATCTAACTGCTTTGTTTCTTCTGCATTTGAAACTATGCAACTTATATCCCAAGTATCTGAAGCTAAATCATTGGTTTCGCATGGATTTAAAGCTAAACCTTCTACATCGCATTAATTTGCTGCTAAATCATGTGTTTCGCATGGATTTGAAGCTAGTTCGTTTGTTACGCATGCAGTTGAATCTAAATAACGTATATCACAAGTATTTGTAGCTAAACCATTTGCTTCGCATGGATTTAAAGCTAAGCCATCTTCATCGCATTGATTTGCTGCTAAATCATGTATATCGCATGGAATTGAAACTAACTGGGTTGTTTCGTCTGCATTTGAAGCTGTGCCACATATATCGCAAGTATCTGAAGCTAAATCATTGGTTTCGCATGGATTTGAAGCTAAACCTTCTACATCGCATTGATTTGCAGCTAAATCATGTGTTTCGCATGGATTTTAAGCTAACTCGTTTGTTTCGTCTGCATTTGAAACTATGTCACTTACATCGCAAGTATCTGAAGCTAAATCATTGGTTTCGCATGGATTTGAAGCTAAACCTTCTACATCGCATTGATTTGCTGCTAAATCATGTGTTTCGCTTGGATTTGAAGCTAATTCGTTTGTTACGCATGCAGTTGAATCTAAATAACAGTATATCATAAGTATTTGTAGCTAAACCATTTGTTTCGCATGGATTTAAAGCTAAACCTTCTACATCGCATTGATTTGCTGCTTAATCATGTGTTTCGCATGGAATTGAATCTAACTGGTTTGTTTCGTCTGCATTTGAAACTATGCCACTTATATCGCAAGTATCTGAAGCTTAATCATTGGTTTCGCATGGATTTGAACCTAAACCTTCTACATCGCATTGATTTGCTGCTAAATCATGTGTTTCGCTTGGATTTGAAGCTAATTCGTTTGTTACGCATGCAGTTGAATCTAAATAATGTATATCACAAGTATTTGTAGCTAGACCATTTGTTTCGCATGGATTTAAAGCTAAACCTTCTACATCGCATTGATTTGCTGCTAAATCATGTGTTTCGCATGGAATTGAATCTAACTCGTTTGCTTAGACTGCAGTAGACTCTATATCACTTATATTGCAAGTATTTGAAGCTAAATCATTTGTTCCGCACGGATTTGAAGCTAAGCCTTCTACTTCGCATTGATTTGAAGATAAATCATGTGTTTCGCATGGATTTGAAGCTATCTCATTTGTTTCGACTGTAGTTGAAGCTATATCACTTATATCGCAAGTATCTGAAGCTTAATCATTGGTTTCGAATGGATATAAAGCTAAACCATCTACATCGCATTGATTTGCTGCAAAATCATGTGTTTCGCATGGAATCGAAGCTAACTGGTTTGTTTCGTCTGAATTTGAAGCTGTGCCACTTATATCGCAAGTATCTGAATCTTAATCATTGGTTTCGCATGGACTTCAAGCTAAACCTTCTACATCGCATTGATTTGCTGCTAAATCATGTGTTTCGCATGGATTTTAAGCTAACTGGTTTGTTTCGTCTGCATTTGAAACTATGTCACTTATCGCGAGTATCTGAAGCTAAATCATTGGTTTCGCATGGATTTGAAGCTAAACCTTTTACATCGCATTGATTTGCTGCTAAATCATGTGTTTCGCATGGATTTTAAGCTAACTCGTTTGTTTCGTCTGCATTTGAAACTATGTCACTTATATCGCAAGTATCTGAAGCTAAATCATGTGTTTCGCTTGGATTTGAAGCTAATTCGTTTGTTACGCATGCAGTTGAATCTAAATAACGTATATCACAAGTATTTGTAGCTAAACCATTTGTTTCGCATGGATTTAAAGCTAAACCTTCTACATCGCATTGATTTGCTGCTAAATCATGTCTTTCGCATGGAATTGAATCTGACTGGTTTGTTTCGTCTGCATTTGAAACTATGCCACTTATATCGCAAGTATCTGAAGCTTAATCATTGGTTTCGCATGGATTTGAAGCTAAACCTTCTACATCGCATTGATTTGCTGCTAAATCATGTGTTTAGCTTGGATTTGAAGCTAATTCGTTTGTTACGCATGCAGTTGAATCTAAATAACGTATATCACAAGTATTTGTAGCTGAACTATTTGTTTCGCATGGATTTAAAGCTAAACCCTTTCCATCGCATTGATTTGCTGCTAAATCATGTGTTTCGCATGGATTTGAAGCTAATTCGTTTGTTTCGTCTGCATATAAAGCTATGTCACTTAAATTGCAAGAATCTGGAGCTAAATCATTGGCTTCGGATGGATTTGAAGATAAACCTTCTACATCGCATTGATTTGCTGCTAAATCATGTGTTTCGCATGGATTTAAGCTAACTCGTTTGTTTCGTCTGCATTTGAAACTATGTCACTTATATCGCAAGTATCTGAATCTAAATCATTGGTTTCGCGTGGATTTGAAGCTAAACTTTTTACATCGCATTGACTTAAAGCTAAATCACGTGTTTCGCATGTATTTGAAGCTAACTCATTTCTTTCGTCTGCATTTGAAGCTGTGCCACTTATATCACAACTATCTAAAGCTAAATCATTGGTTTCGCAAGGATTTGAAGCTACACCTTCTACATCGCATTGATTTGCTGCTAAATCATGTGTTTCGCATGGAATTGAATCTAACTGGTTTGTTTCGTCTGCATTTGAAGCTATGTCACTTATATCGCAAGTATCCGAATCTAAATCATTGGATTCGCATGGATTTGAAGCTAAACCTTCTACATCGCATTGATTTGCAGCTAAATCATGCGTTTCGCTTGGATTTGAAGCTAATTCGTTTGTTACGCATGCAGTTGAATCTAAATAACGCATATCAAAAGTATTTTTAGCTAAACCATTTGTTTCGCATGGATTTAAAGCTAAACCTTCTACATCGCATTGATTTGCTGCTAAATCATGTGTTTCGCATGGAATTGAATCTAACTGCTTTGTTTCGTCTGCATTTGAAACTATGCCACTTATATCGCAAGTATCTGAAGCTTAATCATTGGTTTCGCATGGATTTGAAACTAAACCTTCTACATCGCATTGATTTGCTGCTAAATCATGTGTATCGCATGGAATTGAATCTAACTGATTTGTTTCGTCTGCATTTGAAACTATGCCACTTATATCGCAAGTATCTGAAGCTTAATCATTGGTTTCGCATGGATATAAAGCTAAACCTTCTACATCGCATTGATTTGCTGCAAAATCATGTGTTTCGCATGGAATCGAAGCTAACTGGTTTGTTTCGGCTGAATTTGAAGCTGTGCCACATATATCGCAAGTATCTGAAGCTAAATCATTGGTTTCGCATGGATATGAAGATAAACCTTCTACATCGCATTGATTTACTGCTAAATCATGTGTTTCGCATGGATTTGAAGCTAATTCGTTTGTTTCGTCTGCATTTGAAACTATGTCACTTACATCGCAAGTATCTGAAGCTAAATCATTGGTTTCGCATGGATTTGAAGCTAAACCTTCTACATCGCATTGATTTGCTGCTAAATCATGTGTTTCGCTTGGATTTGAAGCTAATTCGTTTGTTACGCATGCAGTTGAATCTAAATAACAGTATATCATAAGTATTTGTAGCTAAACCATTTGTTTCGCATGGATTTAAAGCTAAACCTTCTACATCGCATTGATTTGCTGCTTAATCATGTGTTTCGCATGGAATTGAATCTAACTGGTTTGTTTCGTCTGCATTTGAAACTATGCCACTTATATCGCAAGTATCTGAAGCTTAATCATTGGTTTCGCATGGATTTGAACCTAAACCTTCTACATCGCATTGATTTGCTGCTAAATCATGTGTTTCGCTTGGATTTGAAGCTAATTCGTTTGTTACGCATGCAGTTGAATCTAAATAATGTATATCACAAGTATTTGTAGCTAGACCATTTGTTTCGCATGGATTTAAAGCTAAACCTTCTACATCGCATTGATTTGCTGCTAAATCATGTGTTTCGCATGGAATTGAATCTAACTGGTTTGTTTCGTCTGCATTTGAAACTATGCCACTTATATCGCAAGTATCTGAAGCTAAATCATTTGTTTCGCATGGATTTGAAGCTAAACCTTCTACACCGCATTGATATGAATGTAAATCGTGTGTTTCGCTTGGTTTTGAAGCTATCTCGTTTGTTGCGTATGCAGTTGAAGCTATATCACTTATATCCCAAGTGTTTGAAGCTAAATCATTTGTGTCGCATGGATTTTGAAGCTAATCCTTCTACATCGCATTGATTTGCAGCTATATCATGTGTTTCGCATGGATTTGAAGCTAACTCGTTTGCTTAGACTGCAGTAGACTCTATATCACTTATATTGCAAGTATTTGAAGCTAAATCATTTGTTCCGCACGGATTTGAAGCTAAGCCTTCTACTTCGCATTGATTTGAAGATAAATCATGTGTTTCGCATGGATTTGAAGCTATCTCATTTGTTTCGACTGTAGTTGAAGCTATATCACTTATATCGCAAGTATCTGAAGCTTAATCATTGGTTTCGAATGGATATAAAGCTAAACCATCTACATCGCATTGATTTGCTGCAAAATCATGTGTTTCGCATGGAATCGAAGCTAACTGGTTTGTTTCGTCTGAATTTGAAGCTGTGCCACTTATATCGCAAGTATCTGAATCTTAATCATTGGTTTCGCATGGATTTGAAGATAAACCTTCTACATCGCATTGATTTGCTGCTAAATCATGTGTTTCGCTTGGATTTGAAGCTAATTCGTTTGTTACGCATGCAGTTGAATCTAAATAATGTATATCACAAGTATTTGTAGCTAGACCATTTGTTTCGCATGGATTTAAAGCTAAACCTTCTACATCGCATTGATTTGCTGCTAAATCATGTGTTTCACATGGAATTGAATCTAACTGGTTTGTTTCGTCTGCATTTGAAACTATGCCACTTATATCGCAAGTATCTGAAGCTAAATCATTTGTTTCGCATGGATTTGAAGCTAAACCTTCTACACCGCATTGATATGAATGTAAATCGTGTGTTTCGCTTGGTTTTGAAGCTATCTCGTTTGTTGCGTATGCAGTTGAAGCTATATCACTTATATCCCAAGTGTTTGAAGCTAAATCATTTGTTTCGCATGGATTTTGAAGCTAATCCTTCTACATCGCATTGATTTGCAGCTATATCATGTGTTTCGCATGGATTTGAAGCTAACTCGTTTGCTTAGACTGCAGTAGACTCTATATCACTTATATTGCAAGTATTTGAAGCTAAATCATTTGTTCCGCACGGATTTGAAGCTAAGCCTTCTACTTCGCATTGATTTGAAGATAAATCATGTGTTTCGCATGGATTTGAAGCTATCTCATTTGTTTCGACTGTAGTTGAAGCTATATCACTTATATCGCAAGTATCTGAAGCTTAATCATTGGTTTCGAATGGATATAAAGCTAAACCATCTACATCGCATTGATTTGCTGCAAAATCATGTGTTTCGCATGGAATCGAAGCTAACTGGTTTGTTTCGTCTGAATTTGAAGCTGTGCCACTTATATCGCAAGTATCTGAATCTTAATCATTGGTTTCGCATGGATTTGAAGATAAACCTTCTACATCGCATTGATTTGCTGCTAAATCATGTGTTTCGCATGGATTTGAAGCTAATTCGTTTGTTGCGCATGCAGTTGAATCTAAATAACGTATATCACAAGTATTTGTAGCTGAACTATTTGTTTCGCATGGATTTAAAACTAAACCTTCTACATCGCATTGATTTGCTGCTAAATCATTTGTTTTGCATGGAATTGAAGCTAACTGGTTTGTTTCGTCTGCATTTGAAGCTATGCAACTTATATCGCAAGTATCTGAAGCTAAATCATTGGTTTCGCATGGATTTAAAGCTAAACCTTCTACATCGCATTGATTTGCTGCTAAATCATGTTTTTCCCATGGATTTGAAGCTAATTCGTTTGTTTCGTCTGCATATATGGCTGTGTCCATTATATTGCAAGTATCTGAAGCTAAATCATTGGTTTCGCATGGATTTGAAGCTAAACATTCTACATCGCATTGATTTGCTGCTAAATCATGTGTTTCGCCTGGATTTGAAGCTAATTCGTTTGTTACGCATGCAGTTGAATCTAAATAACGTATATCACAAGTATTTGTAGCTAAATCATTTGTTCCGCATGGATTTAAAGCTAAACCTTCTACATCGCATTGATTTGCTGCTAAATCATGTGTTTCGCATGGAATTGAATCTAACTGCTTTGTTTCGTCTGCATTTGAAACTATGACACTTATATCGCAAGTATCTGAAGCTTAATCATTGGTTTCGCATGGATTTGAACCTAAACCTTCTACATCGCATTGATTTGCTGCTAAATCATGTGTTTCGCTTGGATTTGAAGATAATTCGTTTGTTACGCATGCAGTTGAATCTAAATAACGAATATCAAAAGTATTTGTAGCTAAACCATTTGCTTCGCATGGATTTAAAGCTAAACCATCTACATCGCATTGAATTGCTGCTAAATCATGTGTATCGCATGGAATTGAATCTAACTGGTTCGTTTCGTCTGCATTTGAAACTATGCCACTTATATCGCAAGTATCAGAAGCTTAATCATTGGTTTCGCATGGATATAAAGCTAAACCTTCTACATCGCATTGATTTGCTGCAAAATCATGTGTTTCGCATGGAATCGAAGCTAACTGGTTTGTTTCGGCTGAATTTGAAGCTGTGCCACATATATCGCAAGTATCTGAAGCTAAATCATTGGTTTCGCATGGATATGAAGATAAACCTTCTACATCGCATTGATTTGCTGCTAAATCATGTGTTTCGCATGGATTTGAAGCTAATTCGTTTGTTGCGCATGCAGTTGAATCTAAATAAAGTATATCACAAGTATTTGTAGCTGAACTATTTGTTTCGCATGGACTTCAACCTAAACCTTCTACATCGCATTGATTTGCTGCTAAATCATGTGTTTCGCATGGATTTTAAGCTAACTGGTTTGTTTCGTCTGCATTTGAAACTATGTCACTTATCGCGAGTATCTGAAGCTAAATCATTGGTTTCGCTTGGATTTGAAGCTAAACCTTCTACATCGCATTGATTTGCTGCTAAATCATGAGCTTCGCATGGATTTAAGCTAACTCGTTTATTTCGTCTGCATTTGAAACTATGTCACTTAAATCGCAAGTATCTGAAGCTAAATCATTGGTTTCGCATGGATTTGAAGCTAAACCTTTTACATCGCATTGATTTGCTGCTAAATCATGTGTTTCGCATGGATTTTAAGCTAACTCGTTTGTTTCGTCTGCATTTGAAACTATGTCACTTATATCGCAAGTATCTGAAGCTAAATCATGTGTTTCGCTTGGATTTGAAGGTAATTCGTTTGTTACGCATGCAGTTGAATCTAAATAACGTATATCACAAGTATTTGTAGCTAAACCATTTGTTTCGCATGGAGTTAAAGCTAAACCTTCTACATCGCATTGATTTGCTGCTAAATCATGTCTTTCGCATGGAATTGAATCTGACTGGTTTGTTTCGTCTGCATTTGAAACTATGCCACTTATATCGCAAGTATCTGAAGCTTAATCATTGGTTTCGCATGGATTTGAAGCTAAACCTTCTACATCGCATTGATTTGCTGCTAAATCATGTGTTTAGCTTGGATTTGAAGCTAATTCGTTTGTTACGCATGCAGTTGAATCTAAATAACGTATATCACAAGTATTTGTAGCTAAACCATTTGTTTCGCATGGATTTAAAGCTAAACCTTCTACATCGCATTGATTTGCTGCTAAATCATGTGTTTCGCATGGATTTAAGCTAACTCGTTTATTTCGTCTGCATTTGAAACTATGTCACTTATATCGCAAGTATCTGAAGCTAAATCATTGGTTTCGCATGGATTTGAAGCTAAACCTTCTACATCGCATTGATTTGCTGCTAAATCATGTGTTTCGCATGGATTTGAAGCTAATTCGTTTGTTGCGCATGCAGTTGAATCTAAATAACGTATATCACAAGTATTTGTAGCTGAACTATTTGTTTCGCATGGATTTAAAACTAAACCTTCTACATCGCATTGATTTGCTGCTAAATCATTTGTTTTGCATGGAATTGAAGCTAACTGGTTTGTTTCGTCTGCATTTGAAACTATGCCACTTATATCGCAAGTATCTGAAGCTAAATCATTTGTTTCGCATGGATTTGAAGCTAAACCTTCTACACCGCATTGATATGAATGTAAATCGTGTGTTTCGCTTGGTTTTGAAGCTATCTCGTTTGTTGCGTATGCAGTTGAAGCTATATCACTTATATCCCAAGTGTTTGAAGCTAAATCATTTGTTTCGCATGGATTTTGAAGCTAATCCTTCTACATCGCATTGATTTGCAGCTATATCATGTGTTTCGCATGGATTAGAAGCTAACTCGTTTGCTTAGACTGCAGTAGACTCTATATCACTTATATTGCAAGTATTTGAAGCTAAATCATTTGTTCCGCACGGATTTGAAGCTAAGCCTTCTACTTCGCATTGATTTGAAGATAAATCATGTGTTTCGCATGGATTTGAAGCTATCTCATTTGTTTCGACTGTAGTTGAAGCTATATCACTTATATCGCAAGTATCTGAAGCTTAATCATTGGTTTCGAATGGATATAAAGCTAAACCATCTACATCGCATTGATTTGCTGCAAAATCATGTGTTTCGCATGGAATCGAAGCTAACTGGTTTGTTTCGTCTGAATTTGAAGCTGTGCCACTTATATCGCAAGTATCTGAATCTTAATCATTGGTTTCGCATGGATTTGAAGATAAACCTTCTACATCGCATTGATTTGCTGCTAAATCATGTGTTTCGCATGGATTTGAAGCTAATTCGTTTGTTGCGCATGCAGTTGAATCTAAATAACGTATATCACAAGTATTTGTAGCTGAACTATTTGTTTCGCATGGATTTAAAACTAAACCTTCTACATCGCATTGATTTGCTGCTAAATCATTTGTTTTGCATGGAATTGAAGCTAACTGGTTTGTTTCGTCTGCATTTGAAGCTATGCAACTTATATCGCAAGTATCTGAAGCTAAATCATTGGTTTCGCATGGATTTAAAGCTAAACCTTCTACATCGCATTGATTTGCTGCTAAATCATGTTTTTCCCATGGATTTGAAGCTAATTCGTTTGTTTCGTCTGCATATATGGCTGTGTCCATTATATTGCAAGTATCTGAAGCTAAATCATTGGTTTCGCATGGATTTGAAGCTAAACATTCTACATCGCATTGATTTGCTGCTAAATCATGTGTTTCGCTTGGATTTGAAGCTAATTCGTTTGTTACGCATGCAGTTGAATCTAAATAACGTATATCACAAGTATTTGTAGCTAAATCATTTGTTTCGCATGGATTTAAAGCTAAACCTTCTACATCGCATTGATTTGCTGCTAAATCATGTGTTTCGCATGGAATTGAATCTAACTGCTTTGTTTCGTCTGCATTTGAAACTATGACACTTATATCGCAAGTATCTGAAACTTAATCATTGGTTTCGCATGGATTTGAACCTAAACCTTCTACATCGCATTGATTTGCTGCTAAATCATGTGTTTCGCTTGGATTTGAAGATAATTCGTTTGTTACGCATGCAGTTGAATCTAAATAACGAATATCAAAAGTATTTGTAGCTAAACCATTTGCTTCGCATGGATTTAAAGCTAAACCATCTACATCGCATTGAATTGCTGCTAAATCATGTGTATCGCATGGAATTGAATCTAACTGGTTCGTTTCGTCTGCATTTGAAACTATGCCACTTATATCGCAAGTATCAGAAGCTTAATCATTGGTTTCGCATGGATATAAAGCTAAACCTTCTACATCGCATTGATTTGCTGCAAAATCATGTGTTTCGCATGGAATCGAAGCTAACTGGTTTGTTTCGGCTGAATTTGAAGCTGTGCCACATATATCGCAAGTATCTGAAGCTAAATCATTGGTTTCGCATGGATATGAAGATAAACCTTCTACATCGCATTGATTTGCTGCTAAATCATGTGTTTCGCATGGATTTGAAGCTAATTCGTTTGTTGCGCATGCAGTTGAATCTAAATAAAGTATATCACAAGTATTTGTAGCTGAACTATTTGTTTCGCATGGACTTCAACCTAAACCTTCTACATCGCATTGATTTGCTGCTAAATCATGTGTTTCGCATGGATTTTAAGCTAACTGGTTTGTTTCGTCTGCATTTGAAACTATGTCACTTATCGCGAGTATCTGAAGCTAAATCATTGGTTTCGCTTGGATTTGAAGCTAAACCTTCTACATCGCATTGATTTGCTGCTAAATCATGAGTTTCGCATGGATTTAAGCTAACTCGTTTATTTCGTCTGCATTTGAAACTATGTCACTTAAATCGCAAGTATCTGAAGCTAAATCATTGGTTTCGCATGGATTTGAAGCTAAACCTTTTACATCGCATTGATTTGCTGCTAAATCATGTGTTTCGCATGGATTTTAAGCTAACTCGTTTGTTTCGTCTGCATTTGAAACTATGTCACTTATATCGCAAGTATCTGAAGCTAAATCATGTGTTTCGCTTGGATTTGAAGGTAATTCGTTTGTTACGCATGCAGTTGAATCTAAATAACGTATATCACAAGTATTTGTAGCTAAACCATTTGTTTCGCATGGAGTTAAAGCTAAACCTTCTACATCGCATTGATTTGCTGCTAAATCATGTCTTTCGCATGGAATTGAATCTGACTGGTTTGTTTCGTCTGCATTTGAAACTATGCCACTTATATCGCAAGTATCTGAAGCTTAATCATTGGTTTCGCATGGATTTGAAGCTAAACCTTCTACATCGCATTGATTTGCTGCTAAATCATGTGTTTAGCTTGGATTTGAAGCTAATTCGTTTGTTACGCATGCAGTTGAATCTAAATAACGTATATCACAAGTATTTGTAGCTAAACCATTTGTTTCGCATGGATTTAAAGCTAAACCTTCTACATCGCATTGATTTGCTGCTAAATCATGTGTTTCGCATGGATTTAAGCTAACTCGTTTATTTCGTCTGCATTTGAAACTATGTCACTTATATCGCAAGTATCTGAAGCTAAATCATTGGTTTCGCATGGATTTGAAGCTAAACCTTTTACATCGCATTGATTTGCTGCTAAATCATGTGTTTCGCATGTATTTTAAGCTAACTCGTTTGTTTCGTCTGCATTTGAAACTATGTCACTTATATCGCAAGTATCTGAAGCTAAATCATTGGTTTCGCATGGATTAGAAGCTAAACCTTCTACATAGCATTGATTTGCTGCTAAATCATGTGTTTCGCTTGGATTTGAAGCTAATTCGTTTGTTACGCATGCAGTTAAATCTAAATAACGTATATCACAAGTATTTGTAGCTAAACCATTTGCTTCGCATGGATTTAAAGCTAAACCTTCTACATCGCATTGATTTGCTGCTAAATCATGTGTATCGCATGGAATTGAATCTAACTGGTTTGTTTCGTCTGCATTTGACACTATGCCACTTATATCGCAAGTATCTGAAGCTTAATCATTGGTTTCGCACGGATATAAAGCTAAACCTTCTACATCGCATTGATTTGCTGCAAAATCATGTGTTTCGCATGGAATCGAAGCTAACTGGTTTGTTTCGTCTGAATTTGAAGCTGTGCCACTTATATCGCAAGTATCTGAAGCTAAATCATTGGTTTCGCATGGATTAGAAGATAAACCTTCTACATCGCATTGATTTGCTGCTAAATCATGTGTTTCGCATGGATTTGTAGCTAATTCGTTTGTTTCGTCTGCATATAAAGCTATGTCACTTAAATTGCAAGAATCTGAAGCTAAATCATTGGCTTCGGATGGATTTGAAGCTAAACCTTCTACATCGCATTGATTTGCTGCTAAATCATGTGTTTCGCATGGATTTAAGCTAACTCGTTTGTTTCGTCTGCATTTGAAACTATGTCACTTATATCGCAAGTATCTGAATCTAAATCATTGGTTTCGCGTGGATTTGAAGCTAAACTTTTTACATCGCATTGACTTAAAGCTAAATCACGTGTTTCGCATGTATTTGAAGCTAACTCATTTCTTTCGTCTGCATTTGAAGCTGTGCCACTTATATCACAATTAACTAAAGCTAAATCATTGGTTTCGCAAGGATTTGAAGCTACACCTTCTACATCGCATTGATTTGCTGCTAAATCATGTGTTTCGCATGGAATTGAATCTAACTGGTTTGTTTCGTCTGCATTTGAAGCTATGTCACTTACATCGCAAGTATCTGAAGCTAAATCATTGGTTTCGCATGGATTTGAAGCTAAACCTTCTACATCGCATTGATTTGCTGCTAAATCATGTGTTTCGCTTGGATTTGAAGCTAATTCGTTTGTTACGCATGCAGTTGAATCTAAATAATGTATATCACAAGTATTTGTAGCTAGACCATTTGTTTCGCATGGATTTAAAGCTAAACCTTCTACATCGCATTGATTTGCTGCTAAATCATGTGTTTCGCATGGAATTGAATCTAACTGGTTTGTTTCGTCTGCATTTGAAACTATGCCACTTATATCGCAAGTATCTGAAGCTAAATCATTTGTTTCGCATGGATTTGAAGCTAAACCTTCTACACCGCATTGATATGAATGTAAATCGTGTGTTTCGCTTGGTTTTGAAGCTATCTCGTTTGTTGCGTATGCAGTTGAAGCTATATCACTTATATCCCAAGTGTTTGAAGCTAAATCATTTGTGTCGCATGGATTTTGAAGCTAATCCTTCTACATCGCATTGATTTGCAGCTATATCATGTGTTTCGCATGGATTTGAAGCTAACTCGTTTGCTTAGACTGCAGTTGACTCTATATCACTTATATTGCAAGTATTTGAAGCTAAATCATTTGTTCCGCACGGATTTGAAGCTAAGCCTTCTACTTCGCATTGATTTGAAGATAAATCATGTGTTTCGCATGGATTTGAAGCTATCTCATTTGTTTCGACTGTAGTTGAAGCTATATCACTTATATCGCAAGTATCTGAAGCTTAATCATTGGTTTCGAATGGATATAAAGCTAAACCATCTACATCGCATTGATTTGCTGCAAAAAAATGTGTTTCGCATGGAATCGAAGCTAACTGGTTTGTTTCGTCTGAATTTGAAGCTGTGCCACTTATATCGCAAGTATCTGAATCTTAATCATTGGTTTCGCATGGATTTGAAGATAAACCTTCTACATCGCATTGATTTGCTGCTAAATCATGTGTTTCGCATGGATTTGAAGCTAATTCGTTTGTTGCGCATGCAGTTGAATCTAAATAACGTATATCACAAGTATTTGTAGCTGAACTATTTGTTTCGCATGGATTTAAAACTAAACCTTCTACATCGCATTGATTTGCTGCTAAATCATTTGTTTTGCATGGAATTGAAGCTAACTGGTTTGTTTCGTCTGCATTTGAAGCTATGCAACTTATATCGCAAGTATCTGAAGCTAAATCATTGGTTTCGCATGGATTTAAAGCTAAACCTTCTACATCGCATTGATTTGCTGCTAAATCATGTTTTTCCCATGGATTTGAAGCTAATTCGTTTGTTTCGCCTGCATATATGGCTGTGTCAATTATATTGCAAGTATCTGAAGCTAAATCATTGGTTTCGCATGGATTTGAAGCTAAACATTCTACATCGCATTGATTTGCTGCTAAATCATGTGTTTCGCTTGGATTTGAAGCTAATTCGTTTGTTACGCATGCAGTTGAATCTAAATAACGTATATCACAAGTATTTGTAGCTAAATCATTTGTTTCGCATGGATTTAAAGCTAAACCTTCTACATCGCATTGATTTGCTGCTAAATCATGTGTTTCGCATGGAATTGAATCTAACTGCTTTGTTTCGTCTGCATTTGAAACTATGACACTTATATCGCAAGTATCTGAAGCTTAATCATTGGTTTCGCATGGATTTGAACCTAAACCTTCTACATCGCATTGATTTGCTGCTAAATCATGTGTTTCGCTTGGATTTGAAGCTAATTCGTTTGTTACGCATGCAGTTGAATCTAAATAACGAATATCAAAAGTATTTGTAGCTAAACCATTTGCTTCGCATGGATTTAAAGCTAAACCATCTACATCGCATTGAATTGCTGCTAAATCATGTGTATCGCATGGAATTGAATCTAACTGGTTCGTTTCGTCTGCATTTGAAACTATGCCACTTATATCGCAAGTATCTGAAGCTTAATCATTGGTTTCGCATGGATATAAAGCTAAACCTTCTACATCGCATTGATTTGCTGCAAAATTATGTGTTTCGCATGGAATCGAAGCTAACTGGTTTGTTTCGGCTGAATTTGAAGCTGTGCCACATATATCGCAAGTATCTGAAGCTAAATCATTGGTTTCGCATGGATATGAAGATAAACCTTCTACATCGCATTGATTTGCTGCTAAATCATGTGTTTCGCATGGATTTGAAGCTAATTCGTTTGTTGCGCATGCAGTTGAATCTAAATAACGTATATCACAAGTATTTGTAGCTGAACTATTTGTTTCGCATGGTCTTCAAGCTAAACCTTCTACATCGCATTGATTTGCTGCTAAATCATGTGTTTCGCATGGATTTTAAGCTAACTGGTTTGTTTCGTCTGCATTTGAAACTATGTCACTTATCGCGAGTATCTGAAGCTAAATCATTGGTTTCGCTTGGATTTGAAGCTAAACCTTCTACATCGCATTGATTTGCTGCTAAATCATGAGTTTCGCATGGATTTAAGCTAACTCGTTTATTTCGTCTGCATTTGAAACTATGTCACTTAAATCGCAAGTATCTGAAGCTAAATCATTGGTTTCGCATGGATTTGAAGCTAAACCTTTTACATCGCATTGATTTGCTGCTAAATCATGTGTTTCGCATGGATTTTAAGCTAACTCGTTTGTTTCGTCTGCATTTGAAACTATGTCACTTATATCGCAAGTATCTGAAGCTAAATCATGTGTTTCGCTTGGATTTGAAGCTAATTCGTTTGTTACGCATGCAGTTGAATCTAAATAACGTATATCACAAGTATTTGTAGCTAAACCATTTGTTTCGCATGGATTTAAAGCTAAACCTTCTACATCGCATTGATTTGCTGCTAAATCATGTCTTTCGCATGGAATTGAATCTGACTGGTTTGTTTCGTCTGCATTTGAAACTATGCCACTTATATCGCAAGTATCTGAAGCTTAATCATTGGTTTCGCATGGATTTGAAGCTAAACCTTCTACATCGCATTGATTTGCTGCTAAATCATGTGTTTAGCTTGGATTTGAAGCTAATTCGTTGTTACGCATGCAGTTGAATCTAAATAACGTATATCACAAGTATTTGTAGCTGAACTATTTGTTTCGCATGGATTTAAAGCTAAACCCTTTCCATCGCATTGATTTGCTGCTAAATCATGTGTTTCGCATGGATTTGAAGCTAATTCGTTTGTTTCGTCTGCATATAAAGCTATGTCACTTAAATTGCAAGAATCTGAAGCTAAATCATTGGCTTCGGATGGATTTGAAGCTAAACCTTCTACATCGCATTGATTTGCTGCTAAATCATGTCTTTCGCATGGATTTAAGCTAACTCGTTTGTTTCGTCTGCATTTGAAACTATGTCACTTATATCGCAAGTATCTGAATCTAAATCATTGGTTTCGCGTGGATTTGAAGCTAAACTTTTTACATCGCATTGACTTAAAGCTAAATCACGTGTTTCGCATGTATTTGAAGCTAACTCATTTCTTTCGTCTGCATTTGAAGCTGTGCCACTTATATCACAACTATCTAAAGCTAAATCATTGGTTTCGCAAGGATTTGAAGCTACACCTTCTACATCGCATTGATTTGCTGCTAAATCATGTGTTTCGCATGGAATTGAATCTAACTGGTTTGTTTCGTCTGCATTTGAAGCTATGTCACTTATATCGCAAGTATCCGAATCTAAATCATTGGATTCGCATGGATTTGAAGCTAAACCTTCTACATCGCATTGATTTGCAGCTAAATCATGCGTTTCGCTTGGATTTGAAGCTAATTCGTTTGTTACGCATGCAGTTGAATCTAAATAACGCATATCAAAAGTATTTTTAGCTAAACCATTTGTTTCGCATGGATTTAAAGCTAAACCTTCTACATCGCATTGATATGCTGCTAAATCATGTGTTTCGCTTGGATTTGAAGCTAATTCGTTTGTTACGCATGCAGTTGAATCTAAATAACGTATATCACAAGTATTTGTAGCTAAACCATTTGTTTCGCATGGATTTAAAGCTAAACCTTCTACATCGCATTGATTTGCTGCTAAATCATGTGTTTCGCATGGAATTGAATCTAACTGCTTTGTTTCGTCTGCATTTGATACTATGCCACTTATATCGCAAGTATCTGAAGCTTAATCATTGGTTTCGCATGGATTTGAAACTAAACCTTCTACATCGCATTGATTTGCTGCTAAATCATGTGTATCGCATGGAATTGAATCTAACTGATTTGTTTCGTCTGCATTTGAAACTATGCCACTTATATCGCAAGTATCTGAAGCTTAATCATTGGTTTCGCATGGATATAAAGCTAAACCTTCTACATCGCATTGATTTGCTGCAAAATCATGTGTTTCGCATGGAATCGAAGCTAACTGGTTTGTTTCGGCTGAATTTGAAGCTGTGCCACATATATCGCAAGTATCTGAAGCTAAATCATTGGTTTCGCATGGATATGAAGATAAACCTTCTACATCGCATTGATTTGCTGCTAAATCATGTGTTTCGCATGGATTTGAAGCTAATTCGTTTGTTGCGCATGCAGTTGAATCTAAATAAAGTATATCACAAGTATTTGTAGCTGAACTATTTGTTTCGCATGGACTTCAAGCTAAACCTTCTACATCGCATTGATTTGCTGCTAAATCATGTGTTTCGCATGGATTTTAAGCTAACTGGTTTGTTTCGTCTGCATTTGAAACTATGTCACTTATCGCGAGTATCTGAAGCTAAATCATTGGTTTCGCTTGGATTTGAAGCTAAACCTTCTACATCGCATTGATTTGCTGCTAAATCATGAGTTTCGCATGGATTTAAGCTAACTCGTTTATTTCGTCTGCATTTGAAACTATGTCACTTAAATCGCAAGTATCTGAAGCTAAATCATTGGTTTCGCATGGATTTGAAGCTAAACCTTTTACATCGCATTGATTTGCTGCTAAATCATGTGTTTCGCATGGATTTTAAGCTAACTCGTTTGTTTCGTCTGCATTTGAAACTATGTCACTTATATCGCAAGTATCTGAAGCTAAATCATGTGTTTCGCTTGGATTTGAAGGTAATTCGTTTGTTACGCATGCAGTTGAATCTAAATAACGTATATCACAAGTATTTGTAGCTAAACCATTTGTTTCGCATGGAGTTAAAGCTAAACCTTCTACATCGCATTGATTTGCTGCTAAATCATGTCTTTCGCATGGAATTGAATCTGACTGGTTTGTTTCGTCTGCATTTGAAACTATGCCACTTATATCGCAAGTATCTGAAGCTTAATCATTGGTTTCGCATGGATTTGAAGCTAAACCTTTTACATCGCATTGATTTGCTGCTAAATCATGTGTTTAGCTTGGATTTGAAGCTAATTCGTTTGTTACGCATGCAGTTGAATCTAAATAACGTATATCACAAGTATTTGTAGCTAAACCATTTGTTTCGCATGGATTTAAAGCTAAACCTTCTACATCGCATTGATTTGCTGCTAAATCATGTGTTTCGCATGGATTTAAGCTAACTCGTTTGTTTCGTCTGCATTTGAAACTATGTCACTTATATCGCAAGTATCTGAATCTAAATCATTGGTTTCGCGTGGATTTGAAGCTAAACTTTTTACATCGCATTGACTTAAAGCTAAATCACGTGTTTCGCATGTATTTGAAGCTAACTCATTTCTTTCGTCTGCATTTGAAGCTGTGCCACTTATATCACAACTATCTAAAGCTAAATCATTGGTTTCGCAAGGATTTGAAGCTACACCTTCTACATCGCATTGATTTGCTGCTAAATCATGTGTTTCGCATGGAATTGAATCTAACTGGTTTGTTTCGTCTGCATTTGAAGCTATGTCACTTATATCGCAAGTATCCGAATCTAAATCATTGGATTCGCATGGATTTGAAGCTAAACCTTCTACATCGCATTGATTTGCAGCTAAATCATGCGTTTCGCTTGGATTTGAAGCTAATTCGTTTGTTACGCATGCAGTTGAATCTAAATAACGCATATCAAAAGTATTTTTAGCTAAACCATTTGTTTCGCATGGATTTAAAGCTAAACCTTCTACATCGCATTGATATGCTGCTAAATCATGTGTTTCGCTTGGATTTGAAGCTAATTCGTTTGTTACGCATGCAGTTGAATCTAAATAACGTATATCACAAGTATTTGTAGCTAAACCATTTGTTTCGCATGGATTTAAAGCTAAACCTTCTACATCGCATTGATTTGCTGCTAAATCATGTGTTTCGCATGGAATTGAATCTAACTGCTTTGTTTCGTCTGCATTTGATACTATGCCACTTATATCGCAAGTATCTGAAGCTTAATCATTGGTTTCGCATGGATTTGAAACTAAACCTTCTACATCGCATTGATTTGCTGCTAAATCATGTGTATCGCATGGAATTGAATCTAACTGATTTGTTTCGTCTGCATTTGAAACTATGCCACTAATATCGCAAGTATCTGAAGCTTAATCATTGGTTTCGCATGGATATAAAGCTAAACCTTCTACATCGCATTGATTTGCTGCAAAATCATGTGTTTCGCATGGAATCGAAGCTAACTGGTTTGTTTCGGCTGAATTTGAAGCTGTGCCACATATATCGCAAGTATCTGAAGCTAAATCATTGGTTTCGCATGGATATGAAGATAAACCTTCTACATCGCATTGATTTGCTGCTAAATCATGTGTTTCGCATGGATTTGAAGCTAATTCGTTTGTTGCGCATGCAGTTGAATCTAAATAAAGTATATCACAAGTATTTGTAGCTGAACTATTTGTTTCGCATGGACTTCAAGCTAAACCTTCTACATCGCATTGATTTGCTGCTAAATCATGTGTTTCGCATGGATTTTAAGCTAACTGGTTTGTTTCGTCTGCATTTGAAACTATGTCACTTATCGCGAGTATCTGAAGCTAAATCATTGGTTTCGCTTGGATTTGAAGCTAAACCTTCTACATCGCATTGATTTGCTGCTAAATCATGAGTTTCGCATGGATTTAAGCTAACTCGTTTATTTCGTCTGCATTTGAAACTATGTCACTTAAATCGCAAGTATCTGAAGCTAAATCATTGGTTTCGCATGGATTTGAAGCTAAACCTTTTACATCGCATTGATTTGCTGCTAAATCATGTGTTTCGCATGGATTTTAAGCTAACTCGTTTGTTTCGTCTGCATTTGAAACTATGTCACTTATATCGCAAGTATCTGAAGCTAAATCATGTGTTTCGCTTGGATTTGAAGGTAATTCGTTTGTTACGCATGCAGTTGAATCTAAATAACGTATATCACAAGTATTTGTAGCTAAACCATTTGTTTCGCATGGAGTTAAAGCTAAACCTTCTACATCGCATTGATTTGCTGCTAAATCATGTCTTTCGCATGGAATTGAATCTGACTGGTTTGTTTCGTCTGCATTTGAAACTATGCCACTTATATCGCAAGTATCTGAAGCTTAATCATTGGTTTCGCATGGATATAAAGCTAAACCTTCTACATCGCATTGATTTGCTGCAAAATCATGTGTTTCGCATGGAATCGAAGCTAACTGGTTTGTTTCGGCTGAATTTGAAGCTGTGCCACATATATCGCAAGTATCTGAAGCTAAATCATTGGTTTCGCATGGATATGAAGATAAACCTTCTACATCGCATTGATTTGCTGCTAAATCATGTGTTTCGCATGGATTTGAAGCTAATTCGTTTGTTGCGCATGCAGTTGAATCTAAATAAAGTATATCACAAGTATTTGTAGCTGAACTATTTGTTTCGCATGGACTTCAAGCTAAACCTTCTACATCGCATTGATTTGCTGCTAAATCATGTGTTTCGCATGGATTTTAAGCTAACTGGTTTGTTTCGTCTGCATTTGAAACTATGTCACTTATCGCGAGTATCTGAAGCTAAATCATTGGTTTCGCTTGGATTTGAAGCTAAACCTTCTACATCGCATTGATTTGCTGCTAAATCATGAGTTTCGCATGGATTTAAGCTAACTCGTTTATTTCGTCTGCATTTGAAACTATGTCACTTAAATCGCAAGTATCTGAAGCTAAATCATTGGTTTCGCATGGATTTGAAGCTAAACCTTTTACATCGCATTGATTTGCTGCTAAATCATGTGTTTCGCATGGATTTTAAGCTAACTCGTTTGTTTCGTCTGCATTTGAAACTATGTCACTTATATCGCAAGTATCTGAAGCTAAATCATGTGTTTCGCTTGGATTTGAAGGTAATTCGTTTGTTACGCATGCAGTTGAATCTAAATAACGTATATCACAAGTATTTGTAGCTAAACCATTTGTTTCGCATGGAGTTAAAGCTAAACCTTCTACATCGCATTGATTTGCTGCTAAATCATGTCTTTCGCATGGAATTGAATCTGACTGGTTTGTTTCGTCTGCATTTGAAACTATGCCACTTATATCGCAAGTATCTGAAGCTTAATCATTGGTTTCGCATGGATTTGAAGCTAAACCTTTTACATCGCATTGATTTGCTGCTAAATCATGTGTTTAGCTTGGATTTGAAGCTAATTCGTTTGTTACGCATGCAGTTGAATCTAAATAACGTATATCACAAGTATTTGTAGCTAAACCATTTGTTTCGCATGGATTTAAAGCTAAACCTTCTACATCGCATTGATTTGCTGCTAAATCATGTGTTTCGCATGGATTTAAGCTAACTCGTTTATTTCGTCTCCATTTGAAACTATGTCACTTATATCGCAAGTATCTGAAGCTAAATCATTGGTTTCGCATGGATTTGAAGCTAAACCTTTTACATCGCATTGATTTGCTGCTAAATCATGTGTTTCGCATGTATTTTAAGCTAACTCGTTTGTTTCGTCTGCATTTGAAACTATGTCACTTATATCGCAAGTATCTGAAGCTAAATCATTGGTTTCGCATGGATTAGAAGCTAAACCTTCTACATAGCATTGATTTGCTGCTAAATCATGTGTTTCGCTTGGATTTGAAGCTAATTCGTTTGTTACGCATGCAGTTAAATCTAAATAACGTATATCACAAGTATTTGTAGCTAAACCATTTGCTTCGCATGGATTTAAAGCTAAACCTTCTACATCGCATTGATTTGCTGCTAAATCATGTGTATCGCATGGAATTGAATCTAACTGGTTTGTTTCGTCTGCATTTGAAACTATGCCACTTATATCGCAAGTATCTGAAGCTTAATCATTGGTTTCGCATGGATATAAAGCTAAACCTTCTACATCGCATTGATTTGCTGCAAAATCATGTGTTTCGCATGGAATCGAAGCTAACTGGTTTGTTTCGTCTGAATTTGAAGCTGTGCCACTTATATCGCAAGTATCTGAAGCTAAATCATTGGTTTCGCATGGATTAGAAGATAAACCTTCTACATCGCATTGATTTGCTGCTAAATCATGTGTTTCGCATGGACTTGAAGCTACTTCGTTTGTTGCGCATGCAGTAGAATCTAAATAACGTATATCACAAGTATTTGTAGCTGAACTATTTGTTTCGCATGGATTTAAAGCTAAACCCTTTCCATCGCATTGATTGGCTGCTAAATCATGTGTTTCGCATGGATTTGAAGCTAATTCGTTTGTTTCGTCTGCATATAAAGCTATGTCACTTAAATTGCAAGAATCTGAAGCTAAATCATTGGCTTCGGATGGATTTGAAGCTAAACCTTCTACATCGCATTGATTTGCTGCTAAATCATGTGTTTCGCATGGATTTAAGCTAACTCGTTTGTTTCGTCTGCATTTGAAACTATGTCACTTATATCGCAAGTATCTGAATCTAAATCATTGGTTTCGCGTGGATTTGAAGCTAAACTTTTTACATCGCATTGACTTAAAGCTAAATCACGTGTTTCGCATGTATTTGAAGCTAACTCATTTCTTTCGTCTGCATTTGAAGCTGTGCCACTTATATCACAATTATCTAAAGCTAAATCATTGGTTTCGCAAGGATTTGAAGCTACACCTTCTACATCGCATTGATTTGCTGCTAAATCATGTGTTTCGCATGGAATTGAATCTAACTGATTTGTTTCGTCTGCATTTGAAGCTATGTCACTTATATCGCAAGTATCCGAATCTAAATCATTGGATTCGCATGAATTTGAAGCTAAACATTCTACATCGCATTGATTTGCTGCTAAATCATGTGTTTCGCTTGGATTTGAAGCTAATTCGTTTGTTACGCATGCAGTTGAATCTAAATAACGTATAACACAAGTATTTGTAGCTAAACCATTTGTTACGCATGGATTTAAAGCTAAACCTTCTACATCGCATTGATTTGCTGCTAAATCATGTATTTCGCATGGAATTGAGTCTTACTGGTTTGTTTCGTCTGCATTTGAAACTATGCCACTTATATCGCAAGTATCTGAAGCTTAATCATTGGTTTCGCATGGATTTGAAGCTAAACCTTCTACATCGCATTGATTTGCTGCTAAATCATGTGTTTCGGTTGAATTTGTAGCTAACTCGTTTGTTACACATGCAGTTGAATATAAATAACGTATATCACAAGTATTTGTAGCTTAACCATTTGTTTTGCATGGATTTAAAGCTTAACCTTCTACATCGCATTGATTTGCTGCTAAATCATGTGTTTCGCTTGGATTTGAAGCTAAATTATGTGTATTGGAATAATTTGAAGCTAAATCATGTGTTGCGCATGAATTTGAAACTGCATCATGCGTTTCGCACTAAT
Organism: Megalopta genalis; assembly: GCF_051020955.1. Lineage (NCBI taxonomy): Eukaryota > Metazoa > Arthropoda > Insecta > Hymenoptera > Halictidae > Megalopta > Megalopta genalis. Next base: position 63,096 of record NW_027477018.1, on the reverse strand, counting down.
TCAAATTTGAAGCTAAACCTTCTACATCGCATTGATCTGAATCTTAATCATGTGTTTTGCTTGGACTTGAAGCTAACTTCTTTGTTTTGTCTGCATTTGAAGCTACATCACCTATATCGCAAGTATTTGGACCTAAATCATTTGTTTCGCATGGATTTGAAGCTAAACCTTCTACATTGCATTGATTTGAAGCTAATCCTTCTACATCGCATTGATTTGAAGCTAAATCATGTGTTTCGGTTGGATATGAAGCTAAATCGTTAGTATCGCCTGCATTTGAAGCTTTATCACTTGTATCGCAAGTATTTTAAGAAAAATCATTTGTTTTGCATGGATTTGAAGCTATCTCGTTTGTTTCGACTGTATTTGAAGCTATATCACTTATATCGCAAGTATCTGAAGCTACATCATTTGTTTCGGATGGATTTGAAGCTAAACCTTCTACATCGCATTGATTTGCTGCTAAATCATGTGTTTCGCATGGATTTAAGCTAACTCGTTTCTTTCGTCTGCATTTGAAACTATGCCACTTATATCGCAAGTATCTGAAGCTTAATCATTGGTTTCGCATGGATTTGTAGCTAAACCTTCTACATCGCATTGATTTGATGATAAATCATGCGTTTCGCATGGATTTTAAGCTAACTCGTTTGTTTCGTCTTCATTTGAAACTATGTCACTTATATCGCAAGTATCTGAAGCTAAACCATTGGTTTCGCATGGATTTGAAGCTAAACCTTCTACATCGCATTGATTTGCTGCTAAATCATGTGTTTCGCATGGTTTTTAAAGTATCCCGTTTGTTCGTCTGCATTTGAAACTATGTCACTTATATCGGAAGTATCTGAAGCTAAATCATTGGTTTCGCATGGATTTGATGCTAAACCTTCTACATCGCATTGATTTGCTGCTAAATCATGTGTTTCGCTTGGATTTGTAGCTAATTCGTTTGTTACGCATGCAGTTGAATATAAATAACGTATATCACAAGTATTTGTAGCTTAACCATTTGTTTTGCATGGATTTAAAGCTTAACCTTCTACATCGCATTGATTTGCTGCTAAATCATGTGTTTCGCATGGATATGAAGCTTATTCGTTTGTTTCGTCTGCATATAAAGCTATGTCACTTATATTGCAAGAATCTGAAGCTAAATCATAGGCTTCGGATGGATTTGAAGCTAAACCTTCTACGTCGCATTGATTTGCTGCTAAATAATGTGTTTCGCATGGATTTAAGCTAACTCGTTTCTTTCGTCTGCATTTGAAACTATGCCACTTATATCGCAAGTATCTGAAGCTTAATCATTGGTTTCGCATGGATTTGAAGCTAAACCTTCTACATCGCATTGATTTGATGATAAGTCATGCGTTTCGCATGGATTTTAAGCTAACTCGTTTGTTTCGTCTTCATTTGAAACTATGTCACTTATATCGCAAGTATCTGAAGCTAAATCATTGGTTTCGCATGGATTTGAAGCTAAACCTTCTACATCGCATTGATTTGCTGCTAAATCATGTGTTTCGCATGGATTTTAAGCTATCTCGTTTGTTCGTCTGCATTTGAAACTATGTCACTTATATCGCAAGTATCTGAAGCTAAATCATTGGTTTCGCATGGATTTGAATCTAAACCTTCTACATCGCATTGATTTGCTGCTAAATCATGTGTTTCGCTTGGATTTGTAGCTAATTCGTTTGTTACGCATGCAGTTGAATATAAATAACGTATATCACAAGTATTTGTAGCTTAACCATTTGTTTTGCATGGATTTAAAGCTTAACCTTCTACATCGCATTGATTTGCTGCTAAATCATGTGTTTCGCATGGATTTAAGCTAACTCGTTTCTTTCGTCTGCGTTTGAAACTATGCCACTTATATCGCAAGTATCTGAAGCTTAATCATTGGTTTCGCATGGATTTGAAGCTGAACCTTCTACATCGCATTGAATTGATGATAAGTCATGCGTTTCGCATGGATTTTAAGCTAACTCGTTTGTTTCGTCTTCGTTTGAAACTATGTCACTTATATCGCAAGTATCTGAAGCTAAATCATTGGTTTCGCGTGGAATTGAAGCTAAACCTTCTACATCGCATTGATTTGCTGCTAAATCATGTGTTTCGCATGGATTTTAAGCTACACCTTCTACATCGTATTGATTTGCTGCTAAATCATGTGGTTCGCATGGATTTTAAGCTATCTCGTTTGTTCGTCTGCAGTTGAAACTATGTCACTTATATCGCAAGTATCTGAATCTAAATCATTGGTTTCGCATGGATTTGAAGCTAAACCTTCTACATCGCATTGATTTGCTGCTAAATCATGTGTCTCGCTTGGATTTGTAGCTAATTCGTTTGTTACGCATGCAGTTGAATATAAATAACGTATATCACAAGTATTTGTAGCTTAACCATTTGTTTTGCATGGATTTAAAGCTTAACCTTCTACATCGCATTGATTTGCTGCTAAATCATGTGTTTCGCATGGATACGTAGCTTATTCGTTTGTTTCGTCTGCATATAAAGCTATGTCACTTATATTGCAAGAATCTGAAGCTAAATCATTGGCTTCGGATGGATTTGAAGCTAAACCTTCTACATCGCATTGATTTGCTGCTAAATCATGTGTTTCGCATGGATTTGAATCTATCTCATTTGTTTCGTCTCCATTTGAAGCTATATCACTTATATCGCAAGTATCTGAATCTAAATCATTTGTTTCGCATGGATTTGAAGCTAAACCTTCTACACCGCATTGATTTGCAGCTAAATCATCTGTTGTGCATGGATTTTGAGCTAATTCGTTTGTTTCCCCTGCATTTGATGCTACAACACTTATATCGCAAGTATCCGAAGCTAAGTCATTTGTTTCGCATGGATTTGAAGTTAAACCTTCTAAATCGCATTTATTTGAAGCTAAATCATGTGTTTTGCATGGATTTGAAGCTAAATCCTTAGTATCGCCTGCATTTGAAGCTATATCACTTATATCGCAAGTATCTGATGTTATATCATTCCTTTCGGATGGATTTGAAGCTAAACCTTCTACATCGCATTGATTTGAAGCTAAATGTTGTGTATCGCATGGATTTGAGGCTAATCCTTCTACATCGCATTGATTGGATTTGAAACTAACTCGTTTGTTGCGCATGCAGTTGAATCTAAATAACGTACATCACAAGTATTTGTAGCTAAACCATTTGTTTCGCATGGATTTGAATCGAAGCAGTGTTCTTCGAATTGATTTGAAGTTAAATCATGTGTTCCGCATGGATTTGAAGTTAAATCATGATTTTCGCATGGATTTGAAGCTAACTAGTTTGTTTCGCCTGCATTTGAAGCTACACCACTTATATCACAAGTATCTGATGCTAAATCATTTGTTTCGAATGGATTTGAAGCTAAATCATTTGTTTCGCATGAATTTGAACCTAAATCTTGTCCGTCGCATGCATATGAAGCTTAATTATGTGTTTTGCATGGATTTGAAGCAAAACCTTCTACATCGCATTAATTTGAAGGCAAACCTTCTACATCGCATTAATTTGAAGCTAAGCCATCTATATTGCATTGATTTGAAGCTAAATCTTGTGTATCGCATGGATTTGAAGCTAAACCTTCTACATCGCATTGATTTGAAGCTAAATCTTGTGCATCGCATGGATTTGGAGCTAACTCGTTTGTTTCTCCTCCATTTGAATCTATATCACTTATATCGCAAGTATCTGAAGCTAAACCATTTGTTTCGCATGGATTTGAAGCTAAACCTTCTACATCGAATTGATTTGACGCTAAATCATGTGTTTTGCTTGGATTTGAAGCAAACTCGCTTGTTTCGCATGCAGTTGATGCTAAATTATATATATCACAAGTATCTGAAGCTAAACCATTTGTTTCGCATGGATTTGAATCGAAGCAGTGTTCTTCGAATTGATTTGAAGTTAAATCATGTGTTCCGCATGGATTTGAAGTTAAATCATGAGTTTCGCATGGATTTGAAGCTAACTAGTTTGTTTCGCCTGCATTTGAAGCTACACCACTTATATCACAAGTATTTGAAGCTAAATCATTTGTTTCGCATGGATTTGAAGCTAAACCTTTTACATCGCATTGATTTGCTGCTAAATCAAGTGTTTCGCATGGAATTGAATCTGACTGGTTTGTTTCGTCTGCATTTGAAACTATGCCACTTATATCGCAAGTATCTGAAGCTTAATCATTGGTTTCGCATGGATTTGAAGCTAAACCTTCTACATCGCATTGATTTGCTGCTAAATCATGTGTTTAGCTTGGATTTGAAGCTAATTCGTTTGTTACGCATGCAGTTGAATCTAAATAACGTATATCACAAGTATTTGTAGCTAAACCATTTGTTTCGCATGGATTTAAAGCTAAACCTTCTACATCGCATTGATTTGCTGCTAAATCATGTGTTTCGCATGGATTTAAGCTAACTCGTTTATTTCGTCTGCATTTGAAACTATGTCACTTATATCGCAAGTATCTGAAGCTAAATCATTGGTTTCGCATGGATTTGAAGCTAAACCTTTTACATCGCATTGATTTGCTGCTAAATCATGTGTTTCGCATGTATTTTAAGCTAACTCGTTTGTTTCGTCTGCATTTGAAACTATGTCACTTATATCGCAAGTATCTGAAGCTAAATCATTGGTTTCGCATGGATTAGAAGCTAAACCTTCTACATAGCATTGATTTGCTGCTAAATCATGTGTTTCGCTTGGATTTGAAGCTAATTCGTTTGTTACGCATGCAGTTAAATCTAAATAACGTATATCACAAGTATTTGTAGCTAAACCATTTGCTTCGCATGGATTTAAAGCTAAACCTTCTACATCGCATTGATTTGCTGCTAAATCATGTGTATCGCATGGAATTGAATCTAACTGGTTTGTTTCGTCTGCATTTGACACTATGCCACTTATATCGCAAGTATCTGAAGCTTAATCATTGGTTTCGCACGGATATAAAGCTAAACCTTCTACATCGCATTGATTTGCTGCAAAATCATGTGTTTCGCATGGAATCGAAGCTAACTGGTTTGTTTCGTCTGAATTTGAAGCTGTGCCACTTATATCGCAAGTATCTGAAGCTAAATCATTGGTTTCGCATGGATTAGAAGATAAACCTTCTACATCGCATTGATTTGCTGCTAAATCATGTGTTTCGCATGGATTTGAAGCTACTTCGTTTGTTGCGCATGCAGTAGAATCTAAATAACGTATATCACAAGTATTTGTAGCTGAACTATTTGTTTCGCATGGATTTAAAGCTAAACCCTTTCCATCGCATTGATTGGCTGCTAAATCATGTGTTTCGCATGGATTTGAAGCTAATTCGTTTGTTTCGTCTGCATATAAAGCTATGTCACTTAAATTGCAAGAATCTGAAGCTAAATCATTGGCTTCGGATGGATTTGAAGCTAAACCTTCTACATCGCATTGATTTGCTGCTAAATCATGTGTTTCGCATGGATTTAAGCTAACTCGTTTGTTTCGTCTGCATTTGAAACTATGTCACTTATATCGCAAGTATCTGAATCTAAATCATTGGTTTCGCGTGGATTTGAAGCTAAACTTTTTACATCGCATTGACTTAAAGCTAAATCACGTGTTTCGCATGTATTTGAAGCTAACTCATTTCTTTCGTCTGCATTTGAAGCTGTGCCACTTATATCACAATTATCTAAAGCTAAATCATTGGTTTCGCAAGGATTTGAAGCTACACCTTCTACATCGCATTGATTTGCTGCTAAATCATGTGTTTCGCATGGAATTGAATCTAACTGGTTTGTTTCGTCTGCATTTGAAGCTATGTCACTTATATCGCAAGTATCCGAATCTAAATCATTGGATTCGCATGAATTTGAAGCTAAACATTCTACATCGCATTGATTTGCTGCTAAATCATGTGTTTCGCTTGGATTTGAAGCTAATTCGTTTGTTACGCATGCAGTTGAATCTAAATAACGTATAACACAAGTATTTGTAGCTAAACCATTTGTTACGCATGGATTTAAAGCTAAACCTTCTACATCGCATTGATTTGCTGCTAAATCATGTATTTCGCATGGAATTGAGTCTTACTGGTTTGTTTCGTCTGCATTTGAAACTATGCCACTTATATCGCAAGTATCTGAAGCTTAATCATTGGTTTCGCATGGATTTGAAACTAAACCTTCTACATCGCATTGATTTGCTGATAAATCATGCGTTTCGCATGGATTTTAAGCTAACTCGTTTGTTTCGTCTGCATTTGAAACTATGTCACTTATACCGCAAGTATCTGAAGCTAAATCGTTGGTTTCGCGTGGATTTGAAGCTAAACTTTCTACATCGCATTGATTTGAAGCTAAATCATGTGTTTCGCATGGATTTGAAGTTAACTCGTTTCTTTCGTCTGCATTTGAAGCTGTGCCACTTATATCACAACTATCTGAAGCTAAATCATTGGTTTCGCACGGAATTAAAGCTAAACCTTCTACATCGCATTGATTTGCTGCTAAATCATGTGTTTCGCATGGATTTGAAGCTAATTCGTTTGTTTCGTCTGCATATAAAGCTATGTCACTTATATTGCAAGAATCTGAAGCTAAATCATTGGCTTCGGATGGATTTGAAGCTAAACCTTCTACATCGTATTGATTTGCTGCTAAATCATGTGTTTCGCATGGATTTAAGCTAAATCGTTTCTTTTGTCTGCATTTGAAGCTGTGCCACTTATATCTCAACTATCTAAAGCTAAATCATTGGTTTCGCAAGGATTTGAAGCTACACCTTCTACATCGCATTGATTTGCTGCTAAATCATGTGTTTCGCATGGAATTGAATCTAACTGGTTTGTTTCGTCTGCATTTGAAGCTATGTCACTTATATCGCAAGTATCCGAATCTAAATCACTGGTTTCGCATGAATTTGAAGCTAAACATTCTACATTGCATTGATTTGCTGCTAAATCATGTGTTTCGCTTGGATTTTAAGCTAACTCGTTTGTTCGTCTGCATTTGAAACTATGTCACTTATATCGCAAGTATCTGAAGCTAAATCATTGGTTTCGCATGGATTTGAAGCTAAACCTTCTACATCGCATTGATTTGCTGCTAAATCATGTGTTTCGCTTGAATTTGTAGCTAACTCGTTTGTTACGCATGCAGTTGAATATAAACAACGTATATCACAAGTATTTGTAGCTTAACCATTTGTTTTGCATGGATTTAAAGCTTAACCTTCTACATCGCATTGATTTGCTGCTAAATCATGTGTTTCGCATGGATATGAAGCTTATTCGTTTGTTTCGTCTGCATATAAAGCTATGTCACTTATATTGCAAGAATCTGAAGCTAAATCATAGGCTTCGGATGGATTTGAAGCTAATCCTTCTACGTCGCATTGATTTGCTGCTAAATCATGTGTTTCGCATGGATTTAAGCTAACTCGTTTCTTTCGTCTGCATTTGAAACTATGCCACTTATATCGCAAGTATCTGAAGCTTAATCATTGGTTTCGCATGGATTTGAAGCTAAACCTTCTACATCGCATTGATTTGATGATAAGTCATGCGTTTCGCATGGATTTTAAGCTAACTCGTTTGTTTCGTCTTCATTTGAAACTATGTCACTTATATCGCAAGTATCTGAAGCTAAATCATTGGTTTCGCATGGATTTGAAGCTAAACCTTCTACATCGCATTGATTTGCTGCTAAATCATGTGTTTCGCATGGATTTTAAGCTATCTCGTTTGTTCGTCTGCATTTGAAACTATGTCACTTATATCGCAAGTATCTGAAGCTAAATCATTGGTTTCGCATGGATTTGAATCTAAACCTTCTACATCGCATTGATTTGCTGCTAAATCATGTGTTTCGCATGGATTTAAGCTAACTCGTTTCTTTCGTCTGCGTTTGAAACTATGCCACTTATATCTTAAGTATCTGAAGCTTAATCATTGGTTTCGCATGGATTTGAAGCTAAACCTTCTACATCGCATTGAATTGATGATAAGTCATGCGTTTCGCATGGATTTTAAGCTAACTCGTTTGTTTCGACTTCATTTGAAACTATGTCACTTATATCGCAAGTATCTGAAGCTAAATCATTGGTTTCGCATGGATTTGAAGCTAAACCTTCTACATCGCATTGATTTGCTGCTAAATCATGTGTTTCGCATGGATTTTAAGCTATCTCGTTTGTTCGTCTGCATTTGAAACTATGTCACTTATATCGCAAGTATCTGAAGCTAAATCATTGGTTTCGCATGGATTTGAAGCTAAACCTTCTACATCGCATTGATTTGCTGCTAAATCATGTGTTTCGCTTCGATTTGTAGCTAATTCGTTTGTTACACATGCAGTTGAATATAAATAACGTATATCACAAGTATTTGTAGCTTAACCATTTGTTTTGCATGGATTTAAAGCTTAACCTTCTACATCGCATTGATTTGCTGATAAATCATGCGTTTCGCATGGATTTTAAGCTAACTCGTTTGTTTCGTCTTCGTTTGAAACTATGTCACTTATATCGCAAGTATCTGAAGCTAAATCATTGGTTTCGCGTGGAATTGAAGCTAAACCTTCTACATCGCATTGATTTGCTGCTAAATCAAGTGTTTCGCATGGATTTTAAGCTACACCTTCTACATCGCATTGATTTGCTGCTAAATCATGTGGTTCGCATGGATTTTAAGCTAACTCGTTTGTTTCGTCTTCATTTGAAACTATGTCACTTATATCGCAAGTATCTGAAGCTAAACCATTGGTTTCGCATGGATTTGAAGCTAAACCTTCTACATCGCATTGATTTGCTGCTAAATCATGTGTTTCGCATGGTTTTTAAAGTATCTCGTTTGTTCGTCTGCATTTGAAACTATGTCACTTATATCGGAAGTATCTGAAGCTAAATCATTGGTTTCGCATGGATTTGAAGCTAAACCTTCTACATCGCATTGATTTGCAGCTAAATCATGTGTTTCGCTTGGATTTGTAGCTAATTCGTTTGTTGCGCATGCAGTTGAATATAAATAACGTATATCACAAGTATTTGTAGCTTAACCATTTGTTTTGCATGGATTTAAAGCTTAACCTTCTACATCGCATTGATTTGCTGCTAAATCATGTGTTTCGCATGGATATGTAGCTTATTCGTTTGTTTCGTCTGCATATAAAGCTATGTCACTTATATTGCAAGAATCTGAAGCTAAATCATTGGCTTCGGATGGATTTGAAGCTAAACCTTCTACATCGCATTGATTTGCTGCTAAATCATGTGTTTCACATGGATTTAAGCTAACTCGTTTCTTTCGTCTGCATTTGAAACTATGCCACTTATATCGCAAGTATCTGAAGCTTAATCACTGGTTTCGCATGGATTTGAAGCTAAACCTTCTAAATCGCATTGATTTCATGCTAAATCATGTGTTTCGCATGGATTTTAAGCTAACTCGTTTGTTTCGTCTTCATTTGAAACTATGTCACTTATATCGCAAGTATCTGAAGCTAAACCATTTGTTTCGCATGGATTTGAAGCAAAACCTTCTACATCGCATTGATTTGAACCTAAATCATTTGTTTCGCATGGATTTGAAACTAAACCTTCTACATCGCATTGATTTGAAGTTAGTCCTTCTACATCGCATTGATTTGAAGCTAAATCATTTGTTTGGCATGGATTTGAAGCTAAACCTTCTACATCGCATTTATTTGTAGCTAAATCATGTGTTTCGCATGGATTTGAAGCTAAACCTTCTACATCGGATTGATTTGCAGCTAAACCTTCTACATCGCATTGATTTAAAGATAAATCATGTGATTCGCTCGGCTTTGAAGCTAACTCGTTTGTTTCGTCTGCATTTGAAGCTATATCACTTATACCGCAAGCAACTGAAGCTATATCATTGATTTCGCATGGATTTGAAGCTAAACCTTCTACATCGCATTGATTTGAAGCTAAACCTTCTACATCGCATTGATTTGAAGCTAAACCTTCTACATCGCATTGATCTGAAGCAAAACCTTCTATATCGCATTGATTTGAAGCTAAATCATGTGTGTCGCATGGATTTGAATCTATCTCATTTGTTTCGTCTCCATTTGAAGCTATATCACTTATATCGCAAGTATCTGAATCTAAATCATTTGTTTCGCATGGATTTGAAGTTAAACCTTCTAAATCGCATTTATTTGAAGCTAAATCATGTGTTTTGCATGGATTTGAAGCTAAATCCTTAGTATCGCCTGCATTTGAAGCTATATCACTTATATCGCAAGTATCTGATGTTATATCATTCCTTTCGGATGGATTTGAAGCTAAACCTTCTACATCGCATTGATTTGAAGCTAAATGTTGTGTATCGCATGGATTTGAGGCTAATCCTTCTACATCGCATTGATTGGATTTGAAACTAACTCGTTTGTTGCGCATGCAGTTGAATCTAAATAACGTACATCACAAGTATTTGTAGCTAAACCATTTGTTTCGCATGGATTTGAATCGAAGCAGTGTTCTTCGAATTGATTTGAAGTTAAATCATGTGTTCCGCATGGATTTGAAGTTTAATCATGAGTTTCGCATGGATTTGAAGCTAACTAGTTTGTTTCGCCTGCATTTGAAGCTACACCACTTATATCACAAGTATCTGATGCTAAATCATTTGTTTCGCATGGATTTGAAGCTAAATCATTTGTTTCGCATGAATTTGAACCTAAATCATGTCCGTCGCATGCATATGAAGCTTAATTATGTGTTTTGCATGGATTTGAAGCAAAACCTTCTACATCGCATTAATTTGAAGGCAAACCTTCTACATCGCATTAATTTGAAGCTAAGCCATCTATATTGCATTGATTTGAATCTAAATCTTGTGTATCGCATGGATTTGAAGCTAAACCTTCTACATCGCATTGATTTGCTGCTAAATCATGTGTTTCGCATGGATTTAAGCGAACTCGTTTCTTTCGTCTGCGTTTAAAACTATGCCACTTATATCGCAAGTATCTGAAGCTTAATCATTGGTTTCGCATGGATTTGAAGCTAAACCTTCTACATCGCATTGAATTGATGATAAGTCATGCGTTTCGCATGGATTTTAAGCTAACTCGTTTGTTTCGTCTTCATTTGAAACTATGTCACTTATATCGCAAGTATCTGAAGCTAAATCATTGGTTTCGCATGGATTTGAAGCTAAACCTTCTACATCGCATTGATTTGCTGCTAAATCATGTGTTTCGCTTGGATTTGTAGCTAATTCGTTTGTTACGCATGCAGTTGAATATAAATAACGTATATCACAAGTACTTGTAGCTTAACCATTTGTTTTGCATGGATTTAAAGCTTAACCTTCTACATCGCATTGATTTGCTGATAAATCATGCGTTTCGCATGGATTTTAAGCTAACTCGTTTGTTTCGTCTTCGTTTGAAACTATGTCACTTATATCGCAAGTATCTCAAGCTAAATCATTGGTTTCGCGTGGAATTGAAGCTAAACCTTCTACATCGCATTGATTTGCTGCTAAATCATGTGTTTCGCATGGATTTTAAGCTACACCTTCTACATCGCATTGATTTGCTGTTAAATCATGTGGTTCGCATGGATTTTAAGCTATCTCGTTTGTTCGTCTGCAGTTGAAACTATGTCACTTATATCGCAAGTATCTGAAGCTAAATCATTGGTTTCGCATGGATTTGAAGCTAAACCTTCTACATCGCATTGATTTGCTGCTAAATCATGTGTTTCGCATGGATTTAAGTTAACTCGTTTCTTTCGTCTGCATTTGAAACTATGCCACTTATATCGCAAGTATCTGAAGCTTAATCATTGGTTTCGCATGGATTTGAAGCTAAACCTTCTAAATCGCATTGATTTCATGCTAAATCATGTGATTCGCATGGATTTTAAGCTAACTCGTTTGTTTCGTCTTCATTTGAAACTATGTCACTTATATCGCAAATATCTGAAGCTAAACCATTTGTTTCGCATGGATTTGAAGCAAAACCTTCTACATCGCATTTATTTGTAGCTAAATCATGTGTTTCGCATGGATTTGAAGCTAAACCTTCTACATCGGATTGATTTGCAGCTAAACCTTCTACATCGCATTGATTTAAAGATAAATCATGTGATTCGCTTGGCTTTGAAGCTAACTCGTTTGTTTCGTCTGCATTTGAAGCTATATCACTTATACCGCAAGCAACTGAAGCTATATCATTGATTTCGCATGGATTTGAAGCTAAACCTTCTACATCGCTTTGATTTGAAGCTAAACCTTCTACATCGCATTGATTTGAAGCTAAACCTTCTACATCGCATTGATTTGAAGCAAAACCTTCTATATCGCATTGATTTGAAGCTAAATCATGTGTGTCGCATGGATTTGAATCTATCTCATTTGTTTCGTCTCCATTTGAAGCTATATCACTTATATCGCAAGTATCTGAATCTAAATCATTTGTTTCGCATGGATTTGAAGCTAAACCTTCTACACCGCATTGATTTGCAGCTAAATCATCTGTTGTGCATGGATTTGGAGCTAATTCGTTTGTTTCCCCTGCATTTGATGCTACAACACTTATATCGCAAGTATCCGAAGCTAAGTCATTTGTTTCGCATGGATTTGAAGTTAAACCTTCTAAATCGCATTTATTTGAAGCTAAATCATGTGTTTTGCATGGATTTGAAGCTAAATCCTTAGTATCGCCTGCATTTGAAGCTATATCACTTATATCGCAAGTATCTGATGTTATATAATTCCTTTCGGATGGATTTGAAGCTAAACCTTCTACATCGCATTGATTTGAAGCTAAATGTTGTGTATCGCATGGATTTGAGGCTAATCCTTCTACATCGCATTGATTGGATTTGAAACTAACTCGTTTGTTGCGCATGCAGTTGAATCTAAATAACGTACATCACAAGTATTTGTAGCTAAACCATTTGTTTCGCATGGATTTGAATCGAAGCAGTGTTCTTCGAATTGATTTGAAGTTAAATCATGTGTTCCGCATGGATTTGAAGTTAAATCATGAGTTTCGCATGGATTTGAAACTAACTAGTTTGTTTCGCCTGCATTTGAAGCTACACCACTTATATCACAAGTATCTGATGCTAAATCATTTGTTTCGCATGGATTTGAAGCTAAACCTTTTACATCGCATTGATTTGCTGCTAAATCATGTGTTTCGCATGGATTTTAAGCTAACTCGTTTGTTTCGTCTGCATTTGAAACTATGTCACTTATATCGCAAGTATCTGAAGCTAAATCATGTGTTTCGCTTGGATTTAAAGGTAATTCGTTTGTTACGCATGCAGTTGAATCTAAATAACGTATATCACAAGTATTTGTAGCTAAACCATTTGTTTCGCATGGAGTTAAAGCTAAACCTTCTACATCGCATTGATTTGCTGCTAAGTCATGTCTTTCGCATGGAATTGAATCTGACTGGTTTGTTTCGTCTGCATTTGAAACTATGCCACTTATATCGCAAGTATCTGAAGCTTAATCATTGGTTTCGCATGGATTTGAAGCGAAACCTTCTACATCGCATTGATTTGCTGCTAAATCATGTGTTTAGCTTGGATTTGAAGCTAATTCGTTTGTTACGCATGCAGTTGAATCTAAATAACGTATATCACAAGTATTTGTAGCTAAACCATTTGTTTCGCATGGATTTAAAGCTAAACCTTCTACATCGCATTGATTTGCTGCTAAATCATGTGTTTCGCATGGATTTAAGCTAACTCGTTTATTTCGTCTGCATTTGAAACTATGTCACTTATATCGCAAGTATCTGAAGCTAAATCATTGGTTTCGCATGGATTTGAAGCTAAACCTTTTACATCGTATTGATTTGCTGCTAAATCATGTGTTTCGCATGTATTTTAAGCTAACTCGTTTGTTTCGTCTGCATTTGAAACTATGTCACTTATATCGCAAGTATCTGAAGCTAAATCATTGGTTTCGCATGGATTAGAAGCTAAACCTTCTACATAGCATTGATTTACTGCTAAATCATGTGTTTCGCTTGGATTTGAAGCTAATTCGTTTGTTACGCATGCAGTTAAATCTAAATAACGTATATCACAAGTATTTGTAGCTAAACCATTTGCTTCGCATGGATTTAAAGCTAAACCTTCTACATCGCATTGATTTGCTGCTAAATCATGTGTATCGCATGGAATTGAATCTAACTGGTTTGTTTCGTCTGCATTTGAAACTATGCCACTTATATCGCAAGTATCTGAAGCTTAATCATTGGTTTCGCATGGATATAAAGCTAAACCTTCTACATCGCATTGATTTGCTGCAAAATCATGTGTTTCGCATGGAATCGAAGCTAACTGGTTTGTTTCGTCTGAATTTGAAGCTGTGCCACTTATATCGCAAGTATCTGAAGCTAAATCATTGGTTTCGCATGGATTAGAAGATAAACCTTCTACATCGCATTGATTTGCTGCTAAATCATGTGTTTCGCATGGATTTGAAGCTACTTCGTTTGTTGCGCATGCAGTAGAATCTAAATAACGTATATCACAAGTATTTGTAGCTGAACTATTTGTTTCGCATGGATTTAAAGCTAAACCCTTTCCATCGCATTGATTGGCTGCTAAATCATGTGTTTCGCATGGATTTGAAGCTAATTCGTTTGTTTCGTCTGCATATAAAGCTATGTCACTTAAATTGCAAGAATCTGAAGCTAAATCATTGGCTTCGGATGGATTTGAAGCTAAACCTTCTACATCGCATTGATTTGCTGCTAAATCATGTGTTTCGCATGGATTTAAGCTAACTCGTTTGTTTCGTCTGCATTTGAAACTATGTCACTTATATCGCAAGTATCTGAATCTAAATCATTGGTTTCGCGTGGATTTGAAGCTAAACTTTTTACATCGCATTGACTTAAAGCTAAATCACGTGTTTCGCATGTATTTGAAGCTAACTCATTTCTTTCGTCTGCATTTGAAGCTGTGCCACTTATATCACAATTATCTAAAGCTAAATCATTGGTTTCGCAAGGATTTGAAGCTACACCTTCTACATCGCATTGATTTGCTGCTAAATCATGTGTTTCGCATGGAATTGAATCTAACTGGTTTGTTTCGTCTGCATTTGAAGCTATGTCACTTATATCGCAAGTATCCGAATCTAAATCATTGGATTCGCATGAATTTGAAGCAAAACATTCTACATCGCATTGATTTGCTGCTAAATCATGTGTTTCGCATGTATTTGAAGCTAACTCATTTCTTTCGTCTGCATTTGAAGCTATGTCACTTATATCGCAAGTATCCGAATCTAAATCATTGGTTTCGCAAGGATTTGAAGCTACACCTTCTACATCGCATTGATTTGCTGCTAAATCATGTATTTCGCATGGAATTGAGTCTTACTGGTTTGTTTCGTCTGCATTTGAAACTATGCCACTTATATCGCAAGTATCTGAAGCTTAATCATTGGTTTCGCATGGATTTGAAACTAAACCTTCTACATCGCATTGATTTGCTGATAAATCATGCGTTTCGCATGGATTTTAAGCTAACTCGTTTGTTTCGTCTGCATTTGAAACTATGTCACTTATACCGCAAGTATCTGAAGCTAAATCGTTGGTTTCGCGTGGATTTGAAGCTAAACTTTCTACATCGCATTGATTTGAAGCTAAATCATGTGTTTCGCATGGATTTGAAGTTAACTCGTTTCTTTCGTCTGCATTTGAAGCTGTGCCACTTATATCACAACTATCTGAAGCTAAATCATTGGTTTCGCACGGAATTAAAGCTAAACCTTCTACATCGCATTGATTTGCTGCTAAATCATGTGTTTCGCATGGATTTGAAGCTAATTCGTTTGTTTCGTCTGCATATAAAGCTATGTCACTTATATTGCAAGAATCTGAAGCTAAATCATTGGCTTCGGATGGATTTGAAGCTAAACCTTCTACATCGTATTGATTTGCTGCTAAATCATGTGTTTCGCATGGATTTAAGCTAACTCGTTTCTTTCGTCTGCATTTGAAGCTGTGCCACTTATATCTCAACTATCTAAAGCTAAATCATTGGTTTCGCAAGGATTTGAAGCTACACCTTCTACATCGCATCGATTTGCTGCTAAATCATGTGTTTCGCATGGAATTGAATCTAACTGGTTTGTTTCGTCTGCATTTGAAGCTATGTCACTTATATCGCAAGTATCCGAATCTAAATCACTGGTTTCGCATGAATTTGAAGCTAAACATTCTACATCGCATTGATTTGCTGCTAAATCATGTGTTTCGCTTGGATTTTAAGCTAACTCGTTTGTTCGTCTGCATTTGAAACTATGTCACTTATATCGCAAGTATCTGAAGCTAAATCATTGGTTTCGCATGGATTTGAAGCTAAACCTTCTACATCGCATTGATTTGCTGCTAAATCATGTGTTTCGCTTGAATTTGTAGCTAACTCGTTTGTTACGCATGCAGTTGAATATAAACAACGTATATCACAAGTATTTGTAGCTTAACCATTTGTTTTGCATGGATTTAAAGCTTAACCTTCTACATCGCATTGATTTGCTGCTAAATCATGTCTTTCGCATGGAATTGAATCTGACTGGTTTGTTTCGACTGCATTTGAAACTATGCCACTTATATCGCAAGTATCTGAAGCTTAATCATTGGTTTCGCATGGATTTGAAGCGAAACCTTCTACATCGCATTGATTTGCTGCTAAATCATGTGTTTAGCTTGGATTTGAAGCTAATTCGTTTGTTACGCATGCAGTTGAATCTAAATAACGTATATCACAAGTATTTGTAGCTAAACCATTTGTTTCGCATGGATTTAAAGCTAAACCTTCTACATCGCATTGATTTGCTGCTAAATCATGTGTTTCGCATGGATTTAAGCTAACTCGTTTATTTCGTCTGCATTTGAAACTATGTCACTTATATCGCAAGTATCTGAAGCTAAATCATTGGTTTCGCATGGATTTGAAGCTAAACCTTTTACATCGTATTGATTTGCTGCTAAATCATGTGTTTCGCATGTATTTTAAGCTAACTCGTTTGTTTCGTCTGCATTTGAAACTATGCCACTTATATCGCAAGTATCTGAAGCTAAATCATTGGTTTCGCATGGATTAGAAGCTAAACCTTCTACATAGCATTGATTTGCTGCTAAATCATGTGTTTCGATTGGATTTGAAGCTAATTCGTTTGTTACGCATGCAGTTAAATCTAAATAACGTATATCACAAGTATTTGTAGCTAAACCATTTGCTTCGCATGGATTTAAAGCTAAACCTTCTACATCGCATTGATTTGCTGCTAAATCATGTGTATCGCATGGAATTGAATCTAACTGGTTTGTTTCGTCTGCATTTGAAACTATGCCACTTATATCGCAAGTATCTGAAGCTTAATCATTGGTTTCGCATGGATATAAAGCTAAACCTTCTACATCGCATTGATTTGCTGCAAAATCATGTGTTTCGCATGGAATCGAAGCTAACTGGTTTGTTTCGTCTGAATTTGAAGCTGTGCCACTTATATCGCAAGTATCTGAAGCTAAATCATTGGTTTCGCATGGATTAGAAGATAAACCTTCTACATCGCATTGATTTGCTGCTAAATCATGTGTTTCGCATGGATTTGAAGCTACTTCGTTTGTTGCGCATGCAGTAGAATCTAAATAACGTATATCACAAGTATTTGTAGCTGAACTATTTGTTTCGCATGGATTTAAAGCTAAACCCTTTCCATCGCATTGATTGGCTGCTAAATCATGTGTTTCGCATGGATTTGAAGCTAATTCGTTTGTTTCGTCTGCATATAAAGCTATGTCACTTAAATTGCAAGAATCTGAAGCTAAATCATTGGCTTCGGATGGATTTGAAGCTAAACCTTCTACATCGCATTGATTTGCTGCTAAATCATGTGTTTCGCATGGATTTAAGCTAACTCGTTTGTTTCGTCTGCATTTGAAACTATGTCACTTATATCGCAAGTATCTGAATCTAAATCATTGGTTTCGCGTGGATTTGAAGCTAAACTTTTTACATCGCATTGACTTAAAGCTAAATCACGTGTTTCGCATGTATTTGAAGCTAACTCATTTCTTTCGTCTGCATTTGAAGCTGTGCCACTTATATCACAATTATCTAAAGCTAAATCATTGGTTTCGCAAGGATTTGAAGCTACACCTTCTACATCGCATTGATTTGCTGCTAAATCATGTGTTTCGCATGGAATTGAATCTAACTGGTTTGTTTCGTCTGCATTTGAAGCTATGTCACTTATATCGCAAGTATCCGAATCTAAATCATTGGATTCGCAAGGATTTGAAGCTACACCTTCTACATCGCATCGATTTGCTGCTAAATCATGTGTTTCGCATGTATTTGAAGCTAACTCATTTCTTTCGTCTGCATTTGAAGCTGTGCCACTTATATCACAATTATCTAAAGCTAAATCATTGGTTTCGCAAGGATTTGAAGCTACACCTTCTACATCGCATTGATTTGCTGATAAATCATGCGTTTCGCATGGATTTTAAGCTAACTCGTTTGTTTCGTCTGCATTTGAAACTATGTCACTTATACCGCAAGTATCTGAAGCTAAATCGTTGGTTTCGCGTGGATTTGAAGCTAAACTTTCTACATCGCATTGATTTGAAGCTAAATCATGTGTTTCGCATGGATTTGAAGTTAACTCGTTTCTTTCGTCTGCATTTGAAGCTGTGCCACTTATATCACAACTATCTGAAGCTAAATCATTGGTTTCGCACGGAATTAAAGCTAAACCTTCTACATCGCATTGATTTGCTGCTAAATCATGTGTTTCGCATGGATTTGAAGCTAATTCGTTTGTTTCGTCTGCATATAAAGCTATGTCACTTATATTGCAAGAATCTGAAGCTAAATCATTGGCTTCGGATGGATTTGAAGCTAAACCTTCTACATCGTATTGATTTGCTGCTAAATCATGTGTTTCGCATGGATTTAAGCTAACTCGTTTCTTTCGTCTGCATTTGAAGCTGTGCCACTTATATCTCAACTATCTAAAGCTAAATCATTGGTTTCGCAAGGATTTGAAGCTACACCTTCTACATCGCATCGATTTGCTGCTAAATCATGTGTTTCGCATGGAATTGAATCTAACTGGTTTGTTTCGTCTGCATTTGAAGCTATGTCACTTATATCGCAAGTATCCGAATCTAAATCACTGGTTCCGCATGAATTTGAAGCTAAACATTCTACATCGCATTGATTTGCTGCTAAATCATGTGTTTCGCTTGGATTTTAAGCTAACTCGTTTGTTCGTCTGCATTTGAAACTATGTCACTTATATCGCAAGTATCTGAAGCTAAATCATTGGTTTCGCATGGATTTGAAGCTAAACCTTCTACATCGCATTGATTTGCTGCTAAATCATGTGTTTCGCTTGAATTTGTAGCTAACTCGTTTGTTACGCATGCAGTTGAATATAAACAACGTATATCACAAGTATTTGTAGCTTAACCATTTGTTTTGCATGGATTTAAAGCTTAACCTTCTACATCGCATTGATTTGCTGCTAAATCATGTGTTTCGCTTGGATTTGAAGCTAAATTATGTGTATTGGAATAATTTGAAGCTAAATCATGTGTTGCGCATGAATTTGAAACTGCATCAAGCGTTTCGCATTAATTTAAATTTGAAGCTAAATCTTCTACATCGCATTGATCTGAATCTTAATCATGTGTTTTGCTTGGACTTGAAGCTAACTTCTTTGTTTTGTCTGCATTTGAAGCTACATCACCTATATCGCAAGTATTTGGACCTAAATCATTTGTTTCGCATGGATTTGAAGCTAAACCTTCTACATTGCATTGATTTGAAGCTAATCCTTCTACATCGCATTGATTTGAAGCTAAATCATGTGTTTCGCTTGGATATGAAGCTAAATCGTTAGTATCGCCTGCATTTGAAGCTTTATCACTTGTATCGCAAGTATTTTAAGAAAAATCATTTGTTTTGCATGGGTTTGAAGCTATCTCGTTTGTTTCGACTGTATTTGAAGCTATATCACTTATATCGCAAGTATCTGAAGCTACATCATTTGTTTCGGATGGATTTGAAGCTAAACCTTCTACATCGCATTGATTTGCTGCTAAATCATGTGTTTCGCATGGATTTAAGCTAACTCGTTTCTTTCGTCTGCATTTGAAACTATGCCACGTATATCGCAAGTATCTGAAGCTTAATCATTGGTTTCGCATGGATTTGAAGCTAAACCTTCTACATCGCATTGATTTGATGATAAATCATGCGTTTCGCATGGATTTTAAGCTAACTCGTTTGTTTCGTCTTCATTTGAAACTATGTCACTTATATCGCAAGTATCTGAAGCTAAACCATTGGTTTCGCATGGATTTGAAGCTAAACCTTCTACATCGCATTGATTTGCTGCTAAATCATGTGTTTCGCATGGTTTTTAAAGTATCTCGTTTGTTCGTCTGCATTTGAAACTATGTCACTTATATCGGAAGTATCTGAAGCTAAATCATTGGTTTCGCATGGATTTGAATCTAAACCTTCTACATCGCATTGATTTGCTGCTAAATCATGTGTTTCGCTTGGATTTGTAGCTAATTCGTTTGTTACGCATGCAGTTGAATATAAATAACGTATATCACAAGTATTTGTAGCTTAACCATTTGTTTTGCATGGATTTAAAGCTTAACCTTCTACATCGCATTGATTTGCTGCTAAATCATGTGTTTCGCATGGATTTAAGCTAACTCGTTTCTTTCGTCTGCGTTTGAAACTATGCCACTTATATCGCAAGTATCTGAAGCTTAATCATTGGTTTCGCATGGATTTGAAGCTAAACCTTCTACATCGCATTGAATTGATGATAAGTCATGCGTTTCGCATGGATTTTAAGCTAACTCGTTTGTTTCGACTTCATTTGAAACTATGTCACTTATATCGCAAGTATCTGAAGCTAAATCATTGGTTTCGCATGGATTTGAAGCTAAACCTTCTACATCGCATTGATTTGCTGCTAAATCATGTGTTTCGCATGGATTTTAAGCTATCTCGTTTGTTCGTCTGCATTTGAAACTATGTCACTTATATCGCAAGTATCTGAAGCTAAATCATTGGTTTCGCATGGATTTGAAGCTAAACCTTCTACATCGCATTGATTTGCTGCTAAATCATGTGTTTCGCTTGGATTTGTAGCTAATTCGTTTGTTACGCATGCAGTTGAATATAAATAACGTATATCACAAGTATTTGTAGCTTAACCATTTGTTTTGCATGGATTTAAAGCTTAACCTTCTACATCGCATTGATTTGCTGATAAATCATGCGTTTCGCATGGATTTTAAGCTAACTCGTTTGTTTCGTCTTCGTTTGAAACTATGTCACTTATATCGCAAGTATCTGAAGCTAAATCATTGGTTTCGCGTGGAATTGAAGCTAAACCTTCTTCATCGCATTGATTTGCTGCTAAATCATGTGTTTCGCATGGATTTTAAGCTACACCTTCTACATCGCATTGATTTGCTGCTAAATCATTTGGTTCGCATGGATTTTAAGCTATCTCGTTTGTTCGTCTGCAGTTGAAACTATGTCACTTATATCGCAAGTATCTGAATCTAAATCATTGGTTTCGTATGGATTTGAAGCTAAACCTTCTACATCGCATTGATTTGCTGCTAAATCATGTGTTTCGCTTGGATTTGTAGCTAATTCGTTTGTTACGCATGCAGTTGAATATAAATAACGTATATCACAAGTATTTGTAGCCTAACCATTTGTTTTGCATGGATTTAAAGCTTAACCTTCTACATCGCATTGATTTGCTGCTAAATCATGTGTTTCGCATGGATATGTAGCTTATTCGTTTGTTTCGTCTGCATATAAAGCTATGTCACTTATATTGCAAGAATCTGAAGCTAAATCATTGGCTTCGGATGGATTTGAAGCTAAACCTTCTACATCGCATTGATTTGCTGCTAAATCATGTGTTTCGCATGGATTTAAGCTAACTCGTTTCTTTCGTCTGCATTTGAAACTATGCCACTTATATCGCAAGTATCTGAAGCTTAATCATTGGTTTCGCATGGATTTGAAGCTAAACCTTCTAAATCGCATTGATTTCATGCTAAATCATGTGATTCGCATGGATTTTAAGCTAACTCGTTTGTTTCGTCTTCATTTGAAACTATGTCACTTATATCGCAAGTATCTGAAGCTAAACCATTTGTTTCGCATGGATTTGAAGCAAAACCTTCTACATCGCACTGATTTGAACCTAAATCATTTGTTTCGCATGGATTTGAAGCTAAACCTTCTACACCGCATTGATTTGCAGCTAAATCATCTGTTGTGCATGGATTTGGAGCTAATTCGTTTGTTTCCCCTGCATTTGATGCTACAACACTTATATCGCAAGTATCCGAAGCTAAGTCATTTGTTTCGCATGGATTTGAAGTTAAACCTTCTAAATCGCATTTATTTGAAACTAAATCATGTGTTTTGCATGGATTTGAAGCTAAATCCTTAGTATCGCCTGCATTTGAAGCTATATCACTTATATCGCAAGTATCTGATGTTATATCATTCCTTTCGGATGGATTTGAAGCTAAACCTTCTACATCGCATTGATTTGAAGCTAAATGTTGTGTATCGCATGGATTTGAGGCTAATCCTTCTACATCGCATTGATTGGATTTGAAACTAACTCGTTTGTTGCGCATGCAGTTGAATCTAAATAACGTACATCACAAGTATTTGTAGCTAAACCATTTGTTTCGCATGGATTTGAATCGAAGCAGTGTTCTTCGAATTGATTTGAAGTTAAATCATGTGTTCCGCATGGATTTGAAGTTAAATCATGAGTTTCGCATGGATTTGAAGCTAACTAGTTTGTTTCGCCTGCATTTGAAGCTACACCACTTATATCACAAGTATCTGATGCTAAATCATTTGTTTCGCATGGATTTGAAGCTAAATCATTTGTTTCGCATGAATTTGAACCTAAATCTTGTCCGTCGCATGCATATGAAGCTTAATTATGTGTTTTGCATGGATTTGAAGCAAAACCTTCTACATCGCATTAATTTGAAGGCAAACCTTCTACATCGCATTAATTTGAAGCTAAGCCATCTATATTGCATTGATTTGAAGCTAAATCTTGTGTATCGCATGGATTTGAAGCTAAACCTTCTACATCGCATTGATTTGCTGCTAAATCATGTGTTTCGCATGGATTTAAGCTAACTCGTTTCTTTCGTCTGCGTTTAAAACTATGCCACTTATATCGCAAGTATCTGAAGCTTAATCATTGGTTTCGCATGGATTTGAAGCTAAACCTTCTACATCGCATTGAATTGATGATAAGTCATGCGTTTCGCATGGATTTTAAGCTAACTCGTTTGTTTCGTCTTCATTTGAAACTATGTCACTTATATCGCAAGTATCTGAAGCTAAATCATTGGTTTCGCATGGATTTGAAGCTAAACCTTCTACATCGCATTGATTTGCTGCTAAATCATGTGTTTCGCTTGGATTTGTAGCTAATTCGTTTGTTACGCATGCAGTTGAATATAAATAACGTATATCACAAGTATTTGTAGCTTAACCATTTGTTTTGCATGGATTTAAAGCTTAACCTTCTACATCGCATTGATTTGCTGATAAATCATGCGTTTCGCATGGATTTTAAGCTAACTCGTTTGTTTCGTCTTCGTTTGAAACTATGTCACTTATATCGCAAGTATCTGAAGCTAAATCATTGGTTTCGCGTGGAATTGAAGCTAAACCTTCTACATCGCATTGATTTGCTGCTAAATCATGTGTTTCGCATGGATTTTAAGCTACACCTTCTACATCGCATTGATTTGCTGCTAAATCATGTGGTTCGCATGGATTTTAAGCTATCTCGTTTGTTCGTCTGCAGTTGAAACTATGTCACTTATATCGCAAGTATCTGAATCTAAATCATTGGTTTCGCATGGATTTGAAGCTAAACATTCTACATCGCATTGATTTGCTGCTAAATCATGTGTTTCGCTTGGATTTGTAGCTAATTCGTTTGTTACGCATGCAGTTGAATATAAATAACGTATATCACAAGTATTTGTAGCTTAACCATTTGTTTTGCATGGATTTAAAGCTTAACCTTCTACATCGCATTGATTTGCTGCTAAATCATGTGTTTCGCATGGATATGTAGCTTATTCGTTTGTTTCGTCTGCATATAAAGCTATGTCACTTATATTGCAAGAATCTGAAGCTAAATCATTGGCTTCGGATAGATTTGAAGCTAAACCTTCTACATCGCATTGATTTGCTGCTAAATCATGTGTTTCGCATGGATTTAAGTTAACTCGTTTCTTTCGTCTGCATTTGAAACTATGCCACTTATATCGCAAGTATCTGAAGCTTAATCATTGGTTTCGCATGGATTTGAAGCTAAACCTTCTAAATCGCATTGATTTCATGCTAAATCATGTGATTCGCATGGATTTTAAGCTAACTCGTTTGTTTCGTCTTCATTTGAAACTATGTCACTTATATCGCAAGTATCTGAAGCTAAACCATTTGTTTCGCATGGATTTGAAGCAAAACCTTCTACATCGCATTGATTTGAACCTAAATCATTTGTTTCGCATGGATTTGAAGCTAAACCTTCTACATCGCATTGATTTGAAGTTAGTCCTTCTACATCGCATTGATTTGAAGCTAAATCATTTGTTTGGCATGGATTTGAAGCTAAACCTTCTACATCGCATTTATTTGTAGCTAAATCATGTGTTTCGCATGGATTTGAAGCTAAACCTTCTACATCGGATTGATTTGCAGCTAAACCTTCTACATCGCATTGATTTAAAGATAAATCATGTGATTCGCTTGGCTTTGAAGCTAACTCGTTTGTTTCGTCTGCATTTGAAGCTATATCACTTATACCGCAAGCAACTGAAGCTATATCATTGATTTCGCATGGATTTGAAGCTAAACCTTCTACATCGCATTGATTTGAAGCTAAACCTTCTACATCGCATTGATTTGAAGCTAAACCTTCTACATCGCATTGATTTGAAGCAAAACCTTCTATATCGCATTGATTTGAAGCTAAATCACGTGTGTCGCATGGATTTGAATCTATCTCATTTGTTTCGTCTCCATTTGAAGCTATATCACTTATATCGCAAGTATCTGAATCTAAATCATTTGTTTCGCATGGATTTGAAGCTAAACCTTCTACAACGCATTGATTTGCAGCTAAATCATCTGTTGTGCATGGATTTGGAGCTAATTCGTTTGTTTCCCCTGCATTTGATGCTACAACACTTATATCGCAAGTATCCGAAGCTAAGTCATTTGTTTCGCATGGATTTGAAGTTATACCTTCTAAATCGCATTTATTTGAAGCTAAATCATGTGTTTTGCATGGATTTGAAGCTAAATCCTTAGTATCGCCTGCATTTGAAGCTATATCACTTATATCGCAAGTATCTGATGTTATATCATTCCTTTCGGATGGATTTGAAGCTAAACCTTCTACATCGCATTGATTTGAAGCTAAATGTTGTGTATCGCATGGATTTGAGGCTAATCCTTCTACATCGCATTGATTGGATTTGAAACTAACTCGTTTGTTGCGCATGCAGTTGAATCTAAATAACGTACATCACAAGTATTTGTAGCTAAACCATTTGTTTCGCATGGATTTGAATCGAAGCAGTGTTCTTCGAATTGATTTGAAGTTAAATCATGTGTTCCGCATGGATTTGAAGTTAAATCATGAGTTTCGCATGGATTTGAAACTAACTAGTTTGTTTCGCCTGCATTTGAAGCTACACCACTTATATCACAAGTATCTGATGCTAAATCATTTGTTTCGCATGGATTTGAAGCTAAATCATTTGTTTCGCATGAATTTGAACCTAAATCTTGTCCGTCGCATGCATATGAAGCTTAATTATGTGTTTTGCATGGATTTGAAGCAAAACCTTCTACATCGCATTAATTTGAAGGCAAACCTTCTACATCGCATTAATTTGAAGCTAAGCCATCTATATTGCATTGATTTGAAGCTAAATCTTGTGTATCGCATTGATTTGAAGCTAAACCTTCTACATCGCATTGATTTGAAGCTAAATCTTGTGCATCGCATGGATTTGGAGCTAACTCGTTTGTTTCTCCTCCATTTGAATCTATATCACTTATATCGCAAGTATCTGAAGCTAAACCATTTGTTTCGCATGGATTTGAAGCTAAACCTTCTACATCGAATTGATTTGACGCTAAATCATGTGTTTCGCTTGGATTTGAAGCAAACTCGCTTGTTTCGCATGCAGTTGATGCTAAATTATATATATCACAAGTATCTGAAGCTAAACCATTTGTTTCGAATGGATTTGAAGGTAAACCTTCTACATCGCATTGATTTGTAGCTGAATCATGTGATTCGCATAGATTTGAAGCTAACTCGTCCGTTTCGCCTGCATTTGTAGCTATATCATTTATATCGCAAGTATTTGAAGCTAAATCATTTGTTTCGCATGGATTTGAAGCTAAACCTTCTACATCGCATTGATTTGAAACTAAATTATGTGTTTCGCTTGGATTTGAAGCTGAATTATGTGTATTGGAATAATTTGAAGCTAAATCATGTGTTGCGCATGAATTTGAAACTGCATCATGCGTTTCGCATTAATTGAAATTTGAAGCTAAACCTTCTACATCGCATTGATCTGAATCTTAATCATGTGTTTTGCTTGGACTTGAAGCTAACTTCTTTGTTTTGTCTGCATTTGAAGCTATATCACCTATATCGCAAGTATTTGGACCTAAATCATTTGTTTCGCATGGATTTGAAGCTAAACCTTCTACATCACATTGATTTGAAGCTTATCCTTCTACATCGCATTGATTTGAAGCTAAATCATGTGTTTCGCTTGGATTTGAAGCTAAACCTTCTATTCGCACTGATTTGAAGCTAAATCATTTGTTTGGCATGGATTTGAAGCAAAACCTTCTACATAGCATTGATTTGAAGCTAAATCATGTGTTTCGCATGTATTTGAAGCTATCTCGTTTGTTTCGTCTGCATTTGAACCTATATCACTTGTATCGCAAGTATCTGAAGCTAAATCATTTGTACCGCTTGGTTTTGAAGCTAAGCCTTCTACTTCGCATTGATTTGAAGCTAAATCATGTGTTTCGTAAGGATTTGAAGCTAACTCGTTTTTTTCGCATGCAGTTGAATCTAAATCATGTATATCACAAGTATTTGAAGCTAACTCATTTGTTTCGCATGCAGTTGAAGCGAAATCATGTATATCACATGTAGTTGAAGCTAAACCATTTGATTCGCATGGATTTGAAGTTAAACCTTCTACATCGAATTGATTTGAAGCTAAATCATGTGTTTCGCTTGGGTTTGAAGCTAACTCGCTTGTTTCGCCTTGCAGTTGATGCTAAATCATATATATCACAAGTATCTGAAGCTAAACCATTTGGTTCGCATGGATTTGAAGCTAATCCTTCTACATCGCATTGAATTGCAGCTAAATCATGTGTTTTGCATGGATTTGAAGCTAAATCCTTAGTATCGCCTGCATTTGAAGCTATATCACTTATATCGCAAGTGTTTGAAGCTAAATCATTTGTTTCGCATGGATTTGCAGCTAAACCTTTTACATCGCATTGATTTGTAGCTAAATCATGTGTTTCGCTTGGATTTAAAGCTATACCTTCTACATCGCTTTGATTTGAAGCTAAATCATGTATTCTGCATGGATTTGAAGTTAACTCGTATGTTTTCCCTGCATTTGAAGCTACATCACTTATATCGCAAGTATCTGAAGCTAAACCATTTGTTTCGCATGGATTTGAAGCTAAACCTTCTACATCGAATTGATTTGACGCTAAATCATGTGTTTCGCTTGGATTTGAAGCAAACTCGCTTGTTTCGCATGCAGTTGATGCTAAATTATATATATCACAAGTATCTGAAGCTAAACCATTTGTTTCGCATGGATTTGAAGGTAAACCTTCTACATCGCATTGATTTGCATCTGAATCATGTGATTCGCATAGATTTGAAGCTAACTCGTCCGTTTCGCCTGCATTTGTAGCTATATCATTTATATCGCAAGTATTTGAAGCTAAATCATTTGTTTCCCATGGATTTGAAGCTTAGCCTTCTACTTCGTATCGATTTGAAGCTAAATGATATGTATCGCATGGATTTTGAGGCTAACTCGTTTGATTCGTCTGCATTTGCAGCTATATCACTTATATCACAAGTGTTTGAAGCTAAATCATTTGTTTCGCATGGATTAGCAGCTAAACCTTTTACATCGCATTGATTGGTAGCTAAATCATGAGTTTCGCTTGGATTTAAAGCTATACCTTCTACATCGCTTTGATTTGAAGCTAAATCATGTATTCTGCATGGATTTGAAGTTAACTCGTATGTTTTCCCTGCATTTGAAGCTACATCACTTATATCGCAAGTATCTGAAGCTAAATCATTTGTGTCGCGTGGATTTTTAGCTAAACCTTCCACATAGCATTGATTTGAAGCTTAATCATGTGTTTTGCATGTATTTGATGCTAACTCGTAAGTTTCGCCTGCATTTGAAGCTATATCAGTTATATCGCAAGTGTCTGATGCTAAATCATTTGTTTCGCATGGATTTGAAGCTAACTCGTTTGTTTCGCATGCAGTTGATGCTAAATCATGTATATCACAAGTATCTGAAGCTAAATCATTTGTTTCGCATGGATTGGAAGCTAAACCTTCTACATCGCATTGATTTGAAGCTAAATCTTGTGTTTCGTTTGGATTTGAAGCTAACTCGTTTGATTCGTCTGCATTTGAAGCTATATAACTTATATCGCAAGTATCTGATGCTAAATCATTTGTTTAGCATGGATTTGGAGCTAAACCTTCTACATCGCATGGATTTAAAGCTAAATCATGTGTTTCGCATGGATTTGAAGCTAACTCGTTCGTTTCGCCTGCATTTGATGCTATATCAATTGTATCGCAAGTATCTGAAGCTAAATCATTCGTTTCGCATGGATTTGAAGCTAAACCTTATACATCGTATTGATTTCAAGCTAAATCATTTGTTTCGCATGGAATTGAAGATAAGCCTTCTATTTCGCATGGATTTAAAGCTAAATCATGTGTTTCGCATGGATTTGAAGTTAACTCGTTTGTTTCGAATGCAGTTGAAGTTAAATCATTTATATCACAAGTATTTGAAGATAAACGATTTGTTTCGTATATATTTGAAGCTAAGCCTTCTACTTCGCATTGATTTGAAGCTAAATCATGTGTTTCGCATGGATTTGAAGCTAACTCGTTTCTTTCGCCTGCATTTATATCCAGGCGAAACACATGATCTATCTTCAAAGCAATGCGGAGTAGAAGGATTAGCTTCAAATGCATGCGAAACACATGATTTAGCTTCAAATCAATGCAGAGTAGAAGGTTTAGCTTCAAATCTATGCGAAACAAATTATTCAGCTTCAAATACTTGCGATATCAAGGATTTAGCTTTAACTGCATGCGAAACAAACAAGTTATCCTCAAATCCATGCGAAACAAATAACTTAGCTTCAAATCAAAGCGAGGTGAGAAGCTTTGGCTTCAAATCCATGCGAAGCAATGAATTAGATTCAAATACTTGCTATATAAATGATTTAGCTTTAAAAGCATGCGAAACAAAAGAGTTACTTTCAAATCCATGCGAAACACGTGATTTAGCTTCAAATCAATGCGAAGTATAAGGTTTAGCTTCAAATCCATGCGAAACAAATGATTTAGCTTCAAATACTTGCGATATGAATGATTTAGCTTCAACTGCTTGCGAAACAAACGAGGTAGCTTTAAATCCATGCGAAACAAATGATTTAGCTTCAAATTATTGCGACGTTGAAGGTTTAGTTTCAAATCCATGCGAAACAAATGATTTAGCTACAAATACTTGCGATATAAATGAGTTAGAATCAACTGCGTGCGAAACAAACGAGTTAGCTTCTAATCCACGCGAAACGCGTGATTCAGCTTCATATCAATGCGAAGTATATGGTTTAGCTTCAAATCCAGGCGAAACACATGATCAATCTTCAAAGCAATGCGGAGTAGAAGGATTAGCTTCAAATGCATGCGAAACAAATAATTTAGCTTCAAATCAATGCAGAGAAGAAGGTTTAGCTTCAAATCTATGCGAAACAAATTATTCAGCTTCAAATACTTGCGATATCAACGATTTAGCTTCAACTGCATGCGAAACATCCAAGTTATCCTCAAATCCATGCGAAACAAATAACATAGCTTCAAATCAAAGCGAGGTAGAAGCTTTGGCTTCAAATCCATGCGAAACAAAAGAGTTACTTTCAAATCCATGCGAAACACATGATTTATCTTCAAAGCAATGCGAAGTAGGAGGTTTAGCTTCAAATCCATGCGAAACAAATGTTTTAGCTTCAAATACTTGCGATATGAATGATTTAGCTTCAACTGCATGCGAAACAAACCAGTCAGCTTCAAATCCATTCGAAACATATGACGTAGCTTCAAATCAATGCGGAGTAGAAGGTTTAGCTTCAAACCCATGTGAAACAAATGATTTAGATTCAAATACTTGCGATATAAATGAATTAGCTTCAACTGCATGCGAAACAAACGAGTTAGCTTCAAATCCATGCGAAACAAATAACTTAGCTTCAAATCAAAGCGAGGTAGAAGCTTTGGCTTCAAATCCATGCGAAACAAATGAATTAGAATCAAATACTTGCTATATAAATGATTTAGCATTAAAAGCATGCGAAACAAAAGAGTTACTTTCAAATCCATGCGAAACACATGATTTATCTTCAAAGCAATGCGAAGTAGAATTTTTAGCTTCAAATCCATGCGAAACAAATGATTTAGCTTCAAATACTAGCGATATAGATGATTTAGCTTTAACTGGAAGCAAAACAATCGAGTTAGCTTCTAATCCATGCGAAACAAGTGATTTAGCTTCATATACTTGCGATATAAACGATATAGCTTCAAATGCATGCGAAACAAACGAGTTAGCTTCACATTCATTCGAAACACATGATTTAGCTTCAAATCAATGCGAAGTAGAAGGTTTAGCTTCAAATCCAAGCGAAATAAATGATTTATCTTCAAATTCTTGCAATATAAATGATTTAGCTTTAACTGCAAGCGAAACAGGCGAGTTAGATTCATATCCATGCGAAACTCATGATTTATCTTCAAATCAATGCGAAGTAGATGGTTTAGCCTAAAATCCATGCGAATCAAATGATTTAGCTTCCAATCAAAGCGAAGTAGAAGGATTAGCTTCAAATCCATAAGAAACAAATTATTTAGCTTCAAAAACTTGCGATATAAATGATTTAGCTTCAACTGCATGCGAAACAAACGAGTTAGCTTCAAATCCATGCGAAACAAATGACTTAGCTTCAAATACTTGCGATATAAACGACAAGGCTTCAGTTGCATGCGACACAAACGAGTTAGCTTCACATTCATTCGAAACGTATGATTTAGCTTCAAATCAGTGCGAAGTAGAAGGTTTAGCTTAAAATCCATGCGAATCTAATGAGTTAGCTTCCAATCAATGCGAAGTAGAAGGTTTAGCTTCAAATCCATAAGAAATAAATGACTTAGCTTCAAATACTTCCGATATAAATGAATTAGCTTCAACTGGAAGCGAAACAAACGAGTTAGCTTCTAATCCATTCGAAACAAATGATTTAGCTTCAAATACTTGCGATATAAACTATATAGTTTGAAATGCATGCGAAACAAACGTGTTAGCTTCACATTCATTCGAAACACATGATTTAGCTTCAAATCAATGCGAAGTAAAAGGATTAGCTTCAAATCCAAGCGTAATAAATGATTTAGCTTCAAATACTTGCGATATAATCGATATAGCTTAAAATGCATGCGAAACAAATGATTTAACTTTAAATACTTGCGAAATAAATGATTTATCTTTAACTGGAGACGGAACCAGCGAGTTAGCTTCAAATCCATGCGAAATACATTATTTGTGTTCAAAGCAATACGAAGTAGAAGGTTTAGCTTCATATCCATGCGAAACAAATGATTTAGCTTCAAAGCAATGCGAAGTAGGAGGTTTAGCTTCAACGGCGTGCGACACATACGAGTTAGCTTCTATTCCACGCGAAACGCGTGATTCAGCTTCAAATCAATGCGAAGTATAAGGTTTAGCTTCAAATCCAGGCAAAACACATGATCTATCTTCAAAGCAATGCGAAGTTGAAGGTTTAGTTTCAAATCCATGCGAAACAAATGATTTAGCTTCAAATACTTGCGATAGAAATGAGTTAGAATCAACTGCGTGCGAAACAAACGTATTAGCTTCTAATCCACGCGAAACGCGTGATTCAGCTTCAAATCAATGCGAAGTATAAGGTTTAGCTTCAAATCCAGGCGGAAGACATGATTTAGCTTCAAATCAATGCGAGGTAGAAGCTTTGGATTCAAATCCATGCGAAACAAATGATTTAGCTTCAAATTATTGCGAAATAAGTGATTTAGATTCAACTGCTTGCGAAACAAACGAGTTAGCTTCAAATCCACGCGAAACACATGATTTATCTTCAAATCAATGCGAAGTTTAAGGTTTAGCTTCAAATCCATGCGAAACAAATGATTTAGCGTCAAATACTTGCGATATAAATGAGTTAGGTCAAACTGCGTGCGAAACAAACGAGTTAGCTTCCAATCCACGCGAAACACATGACTTAGCTTGAAATCAATGCGGAGTGGAAGGATTAGCTTCAAATCCATGCGAAACAAATGATTTAGCTTCAAATTCTTCCGATATGTATGATTCAGCTTCAACTGGAAGCGAGACAAACGAGTTAGCTTCACATTCATGAGAAACACATAATTTAGGTTCAAATCAATGCGGAGTAGAAGGTTTAGCTTCAAATCCATGCGAAACAAATGATTTAGCTTCAAATACTTGCGATCTAAATGAATTAGTTTCAACTGCATTCGAAACGAGCGAGTTAGCTTCAAATCCATGCGAAACACGAGATTTCGATTCAAATCAATGCCGAGTAGAAGTTTTAGCTTCAAATCCATGCGAAACAAATGATTTAGCTTCAAATCCTTGCGATATAAACGATATAGCTTCAAATGGATTCTAAACAAACGAATTAGCTTCAGATTCATTCGAAACAAATGATTTAGCTTCAAATACTTGCGATATAAATGAGTTATATTCAACTGCGTGCGACACAAACGAGTTAGCTTCCAATCCACGCGAAACACATGACTTAGCTTGAAATCAATGCGGAGTGGAAGGATTAGCTTCAAATCCATGCGAAACAAATGATTTAGCTTCAAATTCTTCCGATATATATGAATCAGATACAACTGGAAGCGAGACAAACGAGTTAGATTCACATTCATGAGAAACACATAATTTAGGTTCAATTCAATGCGGAGTAGAAGGTTTAGCTTCAAATCCATGCGAAACAAATGATTTAGCTCCAAATACTTGCGATATAAATGATTTAGCTTTAACTGGAGGCGAAACATGCGAGTTAGATTCAAATCCATGCGAAACACATGATTTATCTTCAAATCAATGCGAAGGTGAATGTTTAGCTTCAAATCCATATGAAACAAATGATTTAGCTTCAAATACTTGCGATATATATGAGTTATATTCAACTGCGTGCGACACAAACGAGTTAGCTTCTAATCCACGCGAAACGCGTGATTCAGCTTCAAATCAATGCGATGTATAAGGTTTAGCTTCAAATCCAGGCAAAACACATGATCTATCTTCAAAGCAATGCGAAGTTGAAGGTTTAGTTTCAAATCCATGCGTAACAAATGATTTAGCTTCAAATACTTGCGATAGAAATGAGTTAGAATCAACTGCGTGTGAAACAAACGTGTTAGCTTCTAATCCACGCGAAACGCGTGATTCAGCTTCAAATCAATGCGAAGTATAAGGTTTAGCTTCAAATCCAGGCGGAACACATGATTTAGCTTCAAATCAATGCGAGGTAGAAGCTTTGGATTCTTATCCATGCGAAACAAATGATTTAGATTCAAATACTAGCGATATAAATGATTTAGATTCAACTGCTTGCGAAACAAACGAGTTAGCTTCAAATCCACGCGAAACACATGATTTATCTTCAAATCAATGCGAAGTTGAAGGTTTAGCTTCAAATCCATATGAAACAAACGATTTAGCTTCAAATACTTGCGATATAAATGAGTTATATTCAACTGCGTGCGACACAAACGAGTTAGCTTCTAATCCACGCGAAACGCGTGATTCAGCTTCAAATCAATGCTAAGTAGAAGGCTTTGCTTCAAATCCATGCGAAACAAATGATTAAGCTTCAAATACTTGCGATATACATGATTTAGCTTCAACTGGAAGCGAAACATGCGAGTTAGCTTCATATCCATGCGAAACAAATGATTTAGCTTCAAATACTTGCGATATAAATGATTTAGCTTCAACTGGATGCGAGACAAACGAGTTAGCTTCGCATTCATGCGAAACACATGATTTAGCTTCAAATCAATGCGAGGTAGAAGCTTTGGCTTCAAATCCATGCGAAACAAATGATTTAGCTTCAAATACTTGCGATATAAATGATATGGTTTCAAATGCATGCAAAACAAACGAGTTACCTTCACATTCATGCCAAACACCTGATTTTGCTTCAAATCAATGTGAAGTAGAAGGCTTAGCTTCACATCCATGCGAAGCAAACCATTTAGCTTCAAATACTTGCGATATAAATGATTTAGCTTCAAATGCATGCGATACACATGATTTAGCTTCAAATCAATGCGATATAGATGGTTTAGCTTCAAATGCATGCGAAACACATGACAGCTTCAAATCAATGCGGAATAGAAGCTTTTGCTTCAAATGCATGCGGAACACACGATTTCGTTTCAAGTCAATGCTGAGTAGAATGTTTAGCTTCATATCCATAAGAAACAAATGATTCAGCATCATATACTTGCGATATAAATGATTTAGCATCAACTGAATGCGAAACAAACGAGTTAGCTTCAAATCCATGCGGAACGCATGATTTAGCTTCAAATCAATGCGAAGTAGGAGGTTTAGCTTCAAATCCACGTGAAACAAATGATTTAGCTTCATATACTTGCGATATAAATGATTTAGATTCAACTGCATGCGAAACAATCAAGTTAGACTCAAATCCATGCGAAACACGAGATTTAGATTCAAATCAAAGCGAAGTAGAAAGTTTACCTTCAAATCCAAGCGAAACAAATGATTTAGCTTCAAATACTTGCGATGTAAATCATTTAGATTCAAGTGCAGGCGAAACAAACGAATTAGCTTCACATTCATTCGAAACACATGACTTAGGTTCAGATCAATGCGAAGTAGAAGTTTTAGCTTCAAATCCATGCGAAACAAATGATTTAGCTCCAAATACTTGCGATATAAATGATTTAGCTTTAACTGGAGGCGATACATGCGAGTTAGCTTCAAATCCATGCGAAACAAATGATTTAGCTTCAAATACTTGCGATATAAATGAATTAGCTTCAACTGCATTCGAAACGAGCGAGTTAGCTTCAAATCCATGCGAAACAAATGATTTAGCTTCAAATACTTGCGATATAAATGAGTTATATTCAACTGCGTGCGACACAAACGAGTTAGCTTCTAATCCACGCGAAACGCGTGATTCAGCTTCAAATCAATGCGAAGTATAAGGTATAGCTTCAAATCCAGGCAAAACACATGATCTATCTTCAAAGCAATGCGAAGTTGAAGGTTTTGTTTCAAATCCATGCGAAACAAATGATTTAGCTACAAATACTTGCGATAGAAATGAGTTAGAATCAACTGCGTGCAAAACAAACGTGTTCGCTTCTAATCCACGCGAAACGCGTGATTCAGCTTCAAATCAATGCGAAGTATAAGGTTTAGCTTCAAATCCAGGCGGAACACATGATTTAGCTTCAAATCAATGCGCGGTAGAAGCTTTGGATTCAAATCCATGCGAAACAAATGATTTAGCTTCAAATTATTGCGAAATAAGTGATTTAGATTCAAGTGCATGCGAAACAAACGAGTTAGCTTCAAATCCATGCGAAACAAATACTTTATCTTCAAATCAATGCGAAGTTGAAGGTTTAGCTTCAAATCCATGCGAAACAAATGATTTAGCTTCAAATACTTGCGATATATATGAGTTATATTCAACTGCGTGCGACACAAACGAGTTAGCTTCTAATCCACGCGAATCGCGTGATTCAGCTTCAAATCAATGCGAAGTATAAGGTTTAGCTTCAAATCCAGGCAAAACACATGATCTATCTTCAAAGCAATGCGAAGTTGAAGGTTTAGTTTCAAATCCATGCGAAACAAATGATTTAGCTTCAAATACTTGCGATAGAAATGAGTTAGAATCAACTGCGTGTGAAACAAACGTGTCAGCTTCTAATCCACGCGAAACGCGTGATTCAGCTTCAAATCAATGCAAAGTATAAGGTTTAGCTTCAAATCCAGGCGGAACACATGATTTAGCTTCAAATCAATGCGAGGTAGAAGCTTTGGATTCTTATCCATGCGAAACAAATGATTTAGCTTCAAATACTTGCGATATAAATGAGTTAGATTCAACTGCGTGCGACACAAACGAGTTAGCTTCTAATCCACGCGAAACGCGTGATTCAGCTTCAAATCAATGCGAAGTATAAGGTTTAGCTTCAAATCCAGGCGAAACACATGATTTGTCTTCAAAGCCATACGAAGTAGAAAGTTTAGCTTTATATCCATGCGAAACAAATGATTTAGCTTCAAATCAATGCTAAGTAGAAGGCTTAGCTTCAAATCCATGCGAAACAAATGATTAAGCTTCAAATACTTGCGATATAAATGATTTAGCTTCAACTGGATGCGAGACAAACGACTTAGCTTCACATTCATGCGAAACACATGATTTAGCTTCAAATCAATGCAAGGTAGAAGCTTTGGCTTCAAATCCATGCGAAACAAATGATTTAGCTTCAAATACTTGCGATATAAATGATTTAGATTCAACTGCTTGCGAAACAAACGAGTTAGCTTCAAATCCACGCGAAACACATGATTTATCTTCAAATCAATGCGAAGTTGAAGGTTTAGCTTCAAATCCATGCAAAACAAATGATTTAGCTTCAAATACTTGCGATATAAATGAGTTAGATTCAACTGCGTGCGACACAAACGAATTAGCTTCTAATTCACGCGAAACGCGTGATTCAGCTTCAAATCAATGCGAAGTATAAGGTTTAGCTTCAAATCCATGCGAAACAAATGATTTAGCTTCAAATACTTGCGATATAAATGATTTAGCTTCAACTGGATGCGAGACAAACGAGTTAGCTTCGCATTCATGCCAAACACATGATTTAGCTTCAAATCAATGCGAGGTAGAAGTTTTGGCTTCAAATCCATGCGAAACAAATGATTTAGCTTCAAATACTTGTGATATAAATGATATGGTTTCAAATGCATGCAAACCATACGAGTTACTTTCACATTCATGCCATACACCTGATTTTGCTTCAAATCAATGTGAAGTAGAAGGCTTAGCTTCACATCCATGCGAAGCAAACCATTTAGCTTCAAATACTTGCGATATAAATGATTTAGCTTCAAATGCATGCGATACACATGATTTAGCTTCAAATCAATGCGATGTAGATGGTTTAGCTTCAAATGCATGCGAAACACATGACAGCTTCAAATCAATGCGGAATAGAAGCTTTTGCTTCAAATGCATGCGGAACACACGATTTCGTTTCAAGTCAATGCTGAGTAGAATGTTTAGCTTCATATCCATAAGAAACAAATGATTCAGCATCATATACTTGCGATATAAATGATTTAGCATCAACTGAATGCGAAACAAACGAGTTAGCTTCAAATCCATGCGGAACGCATGATTTAGCTTCAAATCAATGCGAAGTAGAAGGTTTAGCTTCAAATCCACGTGAAACAAATGATTTAGCTTCATATACTTGCGATATAAATGATTTAGATTCAACTGCATGCGAAACAATCAAGTTAGATTCAAATCCATGCGAAACACGAGATTTAGATTCAAATCAAAGCGAAGTAGAAAGTTTACCTTCAAATCCAAGCGAAACAAATGATTTAGCTTCAAATACTTGCGATGTAAATCATTTAGATTCAAGTGCAGGCGAAACAAACGAATTAGCTTCACATTCATTCGAAACACATGACTTAGGTTCAGATCAATGCGAAGTAGAAGTTTTAGCTTCAAATCCATGCGAAACAAATGATTTAGCTCCAAATACTTGCGATATAAATGATTTAGCTTTAACTGGAGGCGATACATGCGAGTTAGCTTCAAATCCATGCGAAACAAATGATTTAGCTTCAAATACTTGCGATATAAATGAATTAGCTTCAACTGCATTCGAAACGAGCGAGTTAGCTTCAAATCCATGCGAAACAAATGATTTAGCTTCAAATACTTGCGATATAAATGAGTTATATTCAACTGCGTGCGACACAAACGAGTTAGCTTCTAATCCACGCGAAACGCGTGATTCAGCTTCAAATCAATGCGAAGTATAAGGTTTAGCTTCAAATCCAGGCAAAACACATGATCTATCTTCAAAGCAATGCGAAGTTGAAGGTTTTGTTTCAAATCCATGCGAAACAAATGATTTAGCTACAAATAATTGCGATAGAAATGAGTTAGAATCAACTGCGTGCAAAACAAACGTGTTCGCTTCTAATCCACGCGAAACGCGTGATTCAGCTTCAAATCAATGCGAAGTATAAGGTTTAGCTTCAAATCCAGGCGGAACACATGATTTAGCTTCAAATCAATGCGCGGTAGAAGCTTTGGATTCAAATCCATGCGAAACAAATGATTTAGCTTCAAATTATTGCGAAATAAGTGATTTAGATTCAAGTGCATGCGAAACAAACGAGTTAGCTTCAAATCCATGCGAAACAAATACTTTATCTTCAAATCAATGCGAAGTTGAAGGTTTAGCTTCAAATCCATGCGAAACAAATGATTAAGCTTCAAATACTTGCGATATATATGAGTTATATTCAACTGCGTGCGACACAAACGAGTTAGCTTCTAATCCACGCGAATCGCGTGATTCAGCTTCAAATCAATGCGAAGTATAAGGTTTAGCTTCAAATCCAGGCAAAACACATGATCTATCTTCAAAGCAATGCGAAGTTGAAGGTTTAGTTTCAAATCCATGCGAAACAAATGATTTAGCTTCAAATACTTGCGATAGAAATGAGTTAGAATCAACTGCGTGTGAAACAAACGTGTCAGCTTCTAATCCACGCGAAACGCGTGATTCAGCTTCAAATCAATGCAAAGT
Source organism: Megalopta genalis (assembly GCF_051020955.1). NCBI lineage: Eukaryota > Metazoa > Arthropoda > Insecta > Hymenoptera > Halictidae > Megalopta > Megalopta genalis. Next base: position 23,655 of record NW_027477018.1, on the reverse strand, counting down.
ATAAGGTTTAGCTTCAAATCCAGGCGGAACACATGATTTAGTTTCAAATCAATGCGAGGTAGAAGCTTTGGATTCTTATCCATGCGAAACAAATGATTTTGATTCAAATACTTGCGATATGAACGACATAGTTTCAATTGCATGCGACACAAACGAATTAGCTTCACATTCATTCGAAACGCATGATTTAGCTTTAAATCAGTGCGAAGTAGAAGGTTTAGCTTCAAATCCATGCGAAACAAACGATTAAGCTTCAAATACATTCGATAACAATGATTTAGCTTCAACTGCATGCGAAACAAACTAGTTAGCCTCAATTCCATGCGAAACAAATGGCTCAGCTTCAAATCAATTCGAGGTAGTTGCTTTCGCTTCAAATCCAAGCGAAACAAACTATTTAGATTCAAATCAATGCGGAGTATAAGGTTCAGCTTCAAAACCATGCGAAACAAATGATTTAGCTTCAAATACTTGCGATATAAATGAATTAGCTTCAATTGCATTCAAAACAAGCGAGTTAGCTTCAAATCCATGCGAAACACATGATTTGTCTACAAAGCTATACGAACTAGAAGGTTTAGCTTCATATCCATGCGAAAAAATTATTTAGCTTCAAATCCACGCGACACGAATGATTTAGCTTCAAATACTTGCGATATAAACGATATAGCTTGAAATGCGTGCGAAACAAACGAGTTAGCTTCACATTCATTCGAAACACATGATTTACCTACAAATCAATGCGAAGTAGAAGGTTTAGCTTCAAATCTCTGCAAAACAAATTATTTAGCTTCAAATACTTGCGATATCAACGATTTAGCTTCAACTGGAAGCGAAACAAGCGAGTTAGCTTCTAATCCATGCGAAACAAACGAGTTAGCTTCACATTCATTCGAAATACATGATTTAGCTTCGAATCAATGCGAAGTAAAAGGTTTAGTTTCAAATCCAAGCGTAATAAATGATTTAGCTTCAAATACTTGCGAAATAAATGAATTAGCTTCAACTACATTCGAAACAAGCGAGTTAACTTCAAATCCATGCGAAACACATGATTTGTCTTCAAAGCAATACGAACTAGAAGGTTTAGCTTCATATCCATGCGGAACAAATGATTTAGATTCAAATATTTGCGATATAAATGAATTAGCTTCAACTGCATTCGAAACAAGCGAGTTAGCTTCAAATCCATGCGATACACATGAATTGTCTTCAAAGCAATACGAAGTAGAAGGTTTAGCTACATATCCATGCGGAACAAATGATTTAGCTTCAAATACTTGCGATATAAATGAATTAGCTTCAACTGCATACGAAACAAGCGAGTTAGCTTCAAATCCATGCGAAACACATGATTTGTCTTCAAAGCAATACGAAGTAGAAGGTTTAGCTTCATATCCATGCGAAACAAATGAATTAGCTTCAAATACTTGCGATATAAACGACATAGCTTCAATTGCGTGCGACACAAACGAATTAGCTTCACATTCATTCGAAACACAAGATTTAGCTTCAAATCAATGCGAAGTAGAAGGTTTAGCTACAAATCCATGCGAGGCAAATGATTTAGCTACTAATACTTGCGATATAAATGATTTAGCTTTAACTGCAAGCGAAACAAGCGAGTTAGTTACAAATCTATGCGAAACTCATGATTTATCTTCAAATCAATGCGAAATAGAAGGTTTAGCTTAAAATCCATGCGAATCAAATGATTTAGCTACCAATCAATGCGAAGTAGAAGGTTTAGCTTCAAATCCATGCGAAACAAACGATTTAGCTTCAAATACATGCGATATCAATGATTTAGCTTCAACTGCATGCGAAACAAACTAGTTAGCCTCAATTCCATGCGAAACAAATGGCTCAGCTTCAAATCAATGCGAGGTAGTTGCTTTGGCTTCAAATCCAAGCGTAACAAACTATTTAGATTCAAATCAATGCGGAGTATAAGGTTTAGCTTCAAAACCATGCGAAACAAATGATTTAGCTTCAAATACTTGCGATATAATTGAATCAGCTTCAACTGCATTCGGAACAATCGAGTTAGCTTCAAATCCATGCGAAGCACATGATTTGACTTCAAAGCAATACGAAGTAGAAGGTTTAGCTTCATATCCATGCGAAACAAATGATTTAGCTTCGAATACTTGCGAGATAAATGATTTAGATTCAACTGGAAGCTTAACAAGCGAGTTAGATTCAAATCCATGTGAAACACATTATTTATCTTCAAAGCAATGCGAAGTAGATGGTTTAGTTTAAAATCCATGCGAATCAAATGATTTAGCTACCAATCAATGCGAAGTAGAAGGTTTAGCTTCAAATCCATGCGAAACAAACGATTTAGCTTCAAATACATGCGATATCAATGATTTAGCTTCAACTGCATGCGAAACAGACTAGTTAACGTCAATTCCATGCGAAACAAATGGATCAGCTTCAAATCAATGCGAGGTAGAAGCTTTGGCTTCAAATCCAAGCGAAACAAACGATTTAGATTCAAATCAATGCGGAGTACAAGGTTTAGCTTCAAAACCATGCGAACCAAATGATTTAGCTCCAAATACTTGCGATATAAATGATTTAGCTTTAACTGGAAGCGAAACAAGCGAGTTAGCATCAAATTCATGCGAAACACATGATTTGTCTTAAAAGCAATGCGAAGTAGATGGTTTAGCTTAAAATCCATGCGGAACGCATGATTTAGCTTCAAATCAATGCGAAGTAGAAGGTTTAGCTTCAAATCCACGTGAAACAAATGATTTAGCTTCATATACTTGCGATATAAATGATTTAGATTCAACTGCATGCGAAACAATCAAGTTAGATTCAAATCCATGCGAAACACGAGATTTAGATTCAAATCAAAGCGAAGTAGAAAGTTTACCTTCAAATCCAAGCGAAACAAATGATTTAGCTTCAAATACTTGCGATGTAAATCATTTAGATTCAAGTGCAGGCGAAACAAACGAATTAGCTTCACATTCATTCGAAACACATGACTTAGGTTCAGATCAATGCGAAGTAGAAGTTTTAGCTTCAAATCCATGCGAAACAAATGATTTAGCTCCAAATACTTGCGATATAAATGATTTAGCTTTAACTGGAGGCGATACATGCGAGTTAGCTTCAAATCCATGCGAAACAAATGATTTAGCTTCAAATACTTGCGATATAAATGAATTAGCTTCAACTGCATTCGAAACGAGCGAGTTAGCTTCAAATCCATGCGAAACAAATGATTTAGCTTCAAATACTTGCGATATAAATGAGTTATATTCAACTGCGTGCGACACAAACGAGTTAGCTTCTAATCCACGCGAAACGCGTGATTCAGCTTCAAATCAATGCGAAGTATAAGGTTTAGCTTCAAATCCAGGCAAAACACATGATCTATCTTCAAAGCAATGCGAAGTTGAAGGTTTTGTTTCAAATCCATGCGAAACAAATGATTTAGCTACAAATAATTGCGATAGAAATGAGTTAGAATCAACTGCGTGCAAAACAAACGTGTTCGCTTCTAATCCACGCGAAACGCGTGATTCAGCTTCAAATCAATGCGAAGTATAAGGTTTAGCTTCAAATCCAGGCGGAACACATGATTTAGCTTCAAATCAATGCGCGGTAGAAGCTTTGGATTCAAATCCATGCGAAACAAATGATTTAGCTTCAAATTATTGCGAAATAAGTGATTTAGATTCAAGTGCATGCGAAACAAACGAGTTAGCTTCAAATCCATGCGAAACAAATACTTTATCTTCAAATCAATGCGAAGTTGAAGGTTTAGCTTCAAATCCATGCGAAACAAATGATTAAGCTTCAAATACTTGCGATATATATGAGTTATATTCAACTGCGTGCGACACAAACGAGTTAGCTTCTAATCCACGCGAATCGCGTGATTCAGCTTCAAATCAATGCGAAGTATAAGGTTTAGCTTCAAATCCAGGCAAAACACATGATCTATCTTCAAAGCAATGCGAAGTTGAAGGTTTAGTTTCAAATCCATGCGAAACAAATGATTTAGCTTCAAATACTTGCGATAGAAATGAGTTAGAATCAACTGCGTGTGAAACAAACGTGTCAGCTTCTAATCCACGCGAAACGCGTGATTCAGCTTCAAATCAATGCAAAGTATAAGGTTTAGCTTCAAATCCAGGCGGAACACATGATTTAGTTTCAAATCAATGCGAGGTAGAAGCTTTGGATTCTTATCCATGCGAAACAAATGATTTTGATTCAAATACTTGCGATATGAACGACATAGTTTCAATTGCATGCGACACAAACGAATTAGCTTCACATTCATTCGAAACGCATGATTTAGCTTTAAATCAGTGCGAAGTAGAAGGTTTAGCTTCAAATCCATGCGAAACAAACGATTAAGCTTCAAATACATTCGATAACAATGATTTAGCTTCAACTGCATGCGAAACAAACTAGTTAGCCTCAATTCCATGCGAAACAAATGGCTCAGCTTCAAATCAATTCGAGGTAGTTGCTTTCGCTTCAAATCCAAGCGAAACAAACTATTTAGATTCAAATCAATGCGGAGTATAAGGTTCAGCTTCAAAACCATGCGAAACAAATGATTTAGCTTCAAATACTTGCGATATAAATGAATTAGCTTCAATTGCATTCAAAACAAGCGAGTTAGCTTCAAATCCATGCGAAACACATGATTTGTCTACAAAGCTATACGAACTAGAAGGTTTAGCTTCATATCCATGCGAAAAAATTATTTAGCTTCAAATCCACGCGACACGAATGATTTAGCTTCAAATACTTGCGATATAAACGATATAGCTTGAAATGCGTGCGAAACAAACGAGTTAGCTTCACATTCATTCGAAACACATGATTTACCTACAAATCAATGCGAAGTAGAAGGTTTAGCTTCAAATCTCTGCAAAACAAATTATTTAGCTTCAAATACTTGCGATATCAACGATTTAGCTTCAACTGGAAGCGAAACAAGCGAGTTAGCTTCTAATCCATGCGAAACAAACGAGTTAGCTTCACATTCATTCGAAATACATGATTTAGCTTCGAATCAATGCGAAGTAAAAGGTTTAGTTTCAAATCCAAGCGTAATAAATGATTTAGCTTCAAATACTTGCGAAATAAATGAATTAGCTTCAACTACATTCGAAACAAGCGAGTTAACTTCAAATCCATGCGAAACACATGATTTGTCTTCAAAGCAATACGAACTAGAAGGTTTAGCTTCATATCCATGCGGAACAAATGATTTAGATTCAAATATTTGCGATATAAATGAATTAGCTTCAACTGCATTCGAAACAAGCGAGTTAGCTTCAAATCCATGCGATACACATGAATTGTCTTCAAAGCAATACGAAGTAGAAGGTTTAGCTACATATCCATGCGGAACAAATGATTTAGCTTCAAATACTTGCGATATAAATGAATTAGCTTCAACTGCATACGAAACAAGCGAGTTAGCTTCAAATCCATGCGAAACACATGATTTGTCTTCAAAGCAATACGAAGTAGAAGGTTTAGCTTCATATCCATGCGAAACAAATGAATTAGCTTCAAATACTTGCGATATAAACGACATAGCTTCAATTGCGTGCGACACAAACGAATTAGCTTCACATTCATTCGAAACACAAGATTTAGCTTCAAATCAATGCGAAGTAGAAGGTTTAGCTACAAATCCATGCGAGGCAAATGATTTAGCTACTAATACTTGCGATATAAATGATTTAGCTTTAACTGCAAGCGAAACAAGCGAGTTAGTTACAAATCAATGCGAAACTCATGATTTATCTTCAAATCAATGCGAAATAGAAGGTTTAGCTTAAAATCCATGCGAATCAAATGATTTAGCTACCAATCAATGCGAAGTAGAAGGTTTAGCTTCAAATCCATGCGAAACAAACGATTTAGCTTCAAATACATGCGATATCAATGATTTAGCTTCAACTGCATGCGAAACAAACTAGTTAGCCTCAATTCCATGCGAAACAAATGGCTCAGCTTCAAATCAATGCGAGGTAGTTGCTTTGGCTTCAAATCCAAGCGTAACAAACTATTTAGATTCAAATCAATGCGGAGTATAAGGTTTAGCTTCAAAACCATGCGAAACAAATGATTTAGCTTCAAATACTTGCGATATAATTGAATCAGCTTCAACTGCATTCGGAACAATCGAGTTAGCTTCAAATCCATGCGAAGCACATGATTTGACTTCAAAGCAATACGAAGTAGAAGGTTTAGCTTCATATCCATGCGAAACAAATGATTTAGCTTCGAATACTTGCGAGATAAATGATTTAGATTCAACTGGAAGCTTAACAAGCGAGTTAGATTCAAATCCATGTGAAACACATTATTTATCTTCAAAGCAATGCGAAGTAGATGGTTTAGTTTAAAATCCATGCGAATCAAATGATTTAGCTACCAATCAATGCGAAGTAGAAGGTTTAGCTTCAAATCCATGCGAAACAAACGATTTAGCTTCAAATACATGCGATATCAATGATTTAGCTTCAACTGCATGCGAAACAGACTAGTTAACGTCAATTCCATGCGAAACAAATGGATCAGCTTCAAATCAATGCGAGGTAGAAGCTTTGGCTTCAAATCCAAGCGAAACAAACGATTTAGATTCAAATCAATGCGGAGTACAAGGTTTAGCTTCAAAACCATGCGAACCAAATGATTTAGCTCCAAATACTTGCGATATAAATGATTTAGCTTTAACTGGAAGCGAAACAAGCGAGTTAGCATCAAATTCATGCGAAACACATGATTTGTCTTAAAAGCAATGCGAAGTAGATGGTTTAGCTTAAAATCCATGCGAATCAAATGATTTAGCTTCCAATCAAAGCGAAGTAGAAGGTGTAGCTTCAAATCCATAAGAAACAAATTATTTAGCTTCAAATACTTGCGATATAAATGATTTAGCTTCAACTGGATGCGAGACAAACGAGTTAGCTTCGCATTCATGCCAAACACATGATTTAGCTTCAAATCAATGCGAGGTAGAAGTTTTGGCTTCAAATCCATGCGAAACAAATGATTTAGCTCCAAATACTTGCGATATAAATGATTTAGCTTTAACTGGAGGCGATACATGCGAGTTAGCTTCAAATCCATGCGAAACAAATGATTTAGCTTCAAATACTTGCGATATAAATGAATTAGCTTCAACTGCATTCGAAACGAGCGAGTTAGCTTCAAATCCATGCGAAACAAATGATTTAGCTTCAAATACTTGCGATATAAATGAGTTATATTCAACTGCGTGCGACACAAACGAGTTAGCTTCTAATCCACGCGAAACGCGTGATTCAGCTTCAAATCAATGCGAAGTATAAGGTATAGCTTCAAATCCAGGCAAAACACATGATCTATCTTCAAAGCAATGCGAAGTTGAAGGTTTTGTTTCAAATCCATGCGAAACAAATGATTTAGCTACAAATACTTGCGATAGAAATGAGTTAGAATCAACTGCGTGCAAAACAAACGTGTTCGCTTCTAATCCACGCGAAACGCGTGATTCAGCTTCAAATCAATGCGAAGTATAAGGTTTAGCTTCAAATCCAGGCGGAACACATGATTTAGCTTCAAATCAATGCGCGGTAGAAGCTTTGGATTCAAATCCATGCGATACAGATGATTTAGCTTCAAATTATTGCGAAATAAGTGATTTAGATTCAAGTGCATGCGAAACAAACGAGTTAGCTTCAAATCCATGCGAAACAAATACTTTATCTTCAAATCAATGCGAAGTTGAAGGTTTAGCTTCAAATCCATGCGAAACAAATGATTTAGCTTCAAATACTTGCGATATATATGAGTTATATTCAACTGCGTGCGACACAAACGAGTTAGCTTCTAATCCACGCGAATCGCGTGATTCAGCTTCAAATCAATGCGAAGTATAAGGTTTAGCTTCAAATCCAGGCAAAACACATGATCTATCTTCAAAGCAATGCGAAGTTGAAGGTTTAGTTTCAAATCCATGCGAAACAAATGATTTAGCTTCAAATACTTGCGATAGAAATGAGTTAGAATCAACTGCGTGTGAAACAAACGTGTCAGCTTCTAATCCACGCGAAACGCGTGATTCAGCTTCAAATCAATGCGAAGTATAAGGTTTAGCTTCAAATCCAGGCGAAACACATGATTTGTCTTCAAAGCCATACGAAGTAGAAAGTTTAGCTTTATATCCATGCGAAACAAATGATTTAGCTTCAAATCAATGCTAAGTAGAAAGCTTAGCTTCAAATCCATGCGAAACAAATGATTAAGCTTCAAATACTTGCGATATACATGATTTAGCTTCAACTGGAAGCGAAACAGGCGAGTTAGCTTCATATCCATGCGAAACAAATGATTTAGCTTCAAATACTTGCGATATAAATGATTTAGCTTCAACTGGATGCGAGACAAACGACTTAGCTTCACATTCATGCGAAACACATGATTTAGCTTCAAATCAATGCAAGGTAGAAGCTTTGGCTTCAAATCCATGCGAAACAAATGATTTAGCTTCAAATACTTGCGATATAAATGATTTAGATTCAACTGCTTGCGAAACAAACGAGTTAGCTTCAAATCCACGCGAAACACATGATTTATCTTCAAATCAATGCGAAGTTGAAGGTTTAGCTTCAAATCCATGCGAAACAAATGATTTAGCTTCAAATACTTGCGATATAAATGAGTTAGATTCAACTGCGTGCGACACAAACGAATTAGCTTCTAATCCACGCGAAACGCGTGATTCAGCTTCAAATCAATGCGAAGTATAAGGTTTAGCTTCAAATCCATGCGAAACAAATGATTTAGCTTCAAATACTTGCGATATAAATGATTTAGCTTCAACTGGATGCGAGACAAACGAGTTAGCTTCGCATTCATGCCAAACACATGATTTAGCTTCAAATCAATGCGAGGTAGAAGTTTTGGCTTCAAATCCATGCGAAACAAATGATTTAGCTTCAAATACTTGTGATATAAATGATATGGTTTCAAATGCATGCAAACCATACGAGTTACTTTCACATTCATGCCATACACCTGATTTTGCTTCAAATCAATGTGAAGTAGAAGGCTTAGCTTCACATCCATGCGAAGCAAACCATTTAGCTTCAAATACTTGCGATATAAATGATTTAGCTTCAAATGCATGCGATACACATGATTTAGCTTCAAATCAATGCGATGTAGATGGTTTAGCTTCAAATGCATGCGAAACACATGACAGCTTCAAATCAATGCGGAATAGAAGCTTTTGCTTCAAATGCATGCGGAACACACGATTTCGTTTCAAGTCAATGCTGAGTAGAATGTTTAGCTTCATATCCATAAGAAACAAATGATTCAGCATCATATACTTGCGATATAAATGATTTAGCATCAACTGAATGCGAAACAAACGAGTTAGCTTCAAATACTTGCGATATAAATGAGTTATATTCAACTGCGTGCGACACAAACGAGTTAGCTTCTAATCCACGCGAAACGCGTGATTCAGCTTCAAATCAATGCGAAGTATAAGGTTTAGCTTCAAATCCAGGCAAAACACATGATCTATCTTCAAAGCAATGCGAAGTTGAAGGTTTTGTTTCGAATCCATGCGAAACAAATGATTTAGCTACAAATAATTGCGATAGAAATGAGTTAGAATCAACTGCGTGCGACACAAACGAGTTAGCTTCTAATCCACGCGAAACGCGTGATTCAGCTTCAAATCAATGCGAAGTATAAGGTTTAGCTTCAAATCCAGGCAAAACACATGATCTATCTTCAAAGCAATGCGAAGTTGAAGGTTTTGTTTCAAATCCATGCGAAACAAATGATTTAGCTACAAATAATTGCGATAGAAATGAGTTAGAATCAACTGCGTGCAAAACAAACGTGTTCGCTTCTAATCCACGCGAAACGCGTGATTCAGCTTCAAATAAATGCGAAGTATAAGGTTTAGCTTCAAATCCAGGCGGAACACATGATTTAGCTTCAAATCAATGCGCGGTAGAAGCTTTGGATTCAAATCCATGCGAAACAAATGATTTAGCTTCAAATTATTGCGAAATAAGTGATTTAGATTCAAGTGCATGCGAAACAAACGAGTTAGCTTCAAATCCATGCGAAACAAATACTTTATCTTCAAATCAATGCGAAGTTGAAGGTTTAGCTTCAAATCCATGCGAAACAAATGATTTAGCTTCAAATACTTGCGATATATATGAGTTATATTCAACTGCGTGCGACACAAACGAGTTAGCTTCTAATCCACGCGAATCGCGTGATTCAGCTTCAAATCAATGCGAAGTATAAGGTTTAGCTTCAAATCCAGGCAAAACACATGATCTATCTTCAAAGCAATGCGAAGTTGAAGGTTTAGTTTCAAATCCATGCGAAACAAATGATTTAGCTTCAAATACTTGCGATAGAAATGAGTTAGAATCAACTGCGTGTGAAACAAACGTGTCAGCTTCTAATCCACGCGAAACGCGTGATTCAGCTTCAAATCAATGCAAAGTATAAGGTTTAGCTTCAAATCCAGGCGGAACACATGATTTAGCTTCAAATCAATGCGAGGTAGAAGCTTTGGATTCTTATCCATGCGAAACAAATGATTTAGCTTCAAATACTTGCGATATAAATGAGTTAGATTCAACTGCGTGCGACACAAACGAGTTAGCTTCTAATCCACGCGAAACGCGTGATTCAGCTTCAAATCAATGCGAAGTATAAGGTTTAGCTTCAAATCCAGGCGAAACACATGATTTGTCTTCAAAGCCATACGAAGTAGAAAGTTTAGCTTCATATCCATGCGAAACAAATGATTTAGCTTCAAATCAATGCTAAGTAGAAGGCTTAGCTTCAAATCCATGCGAAACAAATGATTAAGCTTCAAATACTTGCGATATACATGATTTAGCTTCAACTGGAAGCGAAACAGGCGAGTTAGCTTCATATCCATGCGAAACAAATGATTTAGCTTCAAATACTTGCGATATAAATGATTTAGCTTCAACTGGATGCGAGACAAACGACTTAGCTTCATATCCATGCGAAACAAATGATTTAGCTTCAAATCAATGCTAAGTAGAAGGTTTAGCTTCAAATCCATGCGAAACAAATGATTTAGCTTCAAATACTTGCGATATAAATGATTTAGCTTCAACTGGATGCGAGACAAACGAGTTAGCTTCGCATTCATGCCAAACACATGATTTAGCTTCAAATCAATGCGAGGTAGAAGTTTTGGCTTCAAATCCATGCGAAACAAATGATTTAGCTTCAAATACTTGTGATATAAATGATATGGTTTCAAATGCATGCAAACCATACGAGTTACTTTCACATTCATGCCATACACCTGATTTTGCTTCAAATCAATGTGAAGTAGAAGGCTTAGCTTCACATCCATGCGAAGCAAACCATTTAGCTTCAAATACTTGCGATATAAATGATTTAGCTTCAAATGCATGCGATACACATGATTTAGCTTCAAATCAATGCGATGTAGATGGTTTAGCTTCCAATGCATGCGAAACACATGACTTAGCTTCAAATCAATGCGGAATAGAAGCTTTTGCTTCAAATGCATGCGGAACACACGATTTCGTTTCAAGTCAATGCTGAGTAGAATGTTTAGCTTCAAATCCATAAGAAACAAATGATTCAGCATCATATACTTGCGATATAAATGATTTAGCTACATCTGGAAGCAAAACAAGCGAGGTAGCTGAAAAACAATTCGAATCGCATGATTTAGCTTCAAATCGATGCGGAGTAGAAGGATTAGCTTCAAATCCATGCGAAACAAATGATTTAGCTTCAAATACTTGCGACATAAATGATTTAGCTTCGACTGGATGCGGCACAAACGAGTTAGATTCAAGACCACTCGAAACACATAATTTAGCTTCAAATCAATGCGAAGTGGAAGGTTTAGATTCAAATACATGCGAAACAAATGATTTAGCTTAAAATACTAGCGATATAAATGATTTAGCTTCAAGTGGAAGCGAAACAAGCGAGATAGCTTGTAATCCATGCGAAACAAATGGTTTGGCTTCAAAGATTTGCGATATAAATGATATAGTTTGAAATGCATGCGAAACATACGAGTTAGATTCACATGCATGCGAAACACATGATTTAGCTTCAAATCAATGCGAAGTAGAAGGTTTAGCTTGAAATCCAAGCGAAATAAATGATTTAGCTTCAAATCAATGCTAAGTAGAAGGCTTAGCTTCAAATTCATGCGAAACAAATGATTTAGTTTCAAATACTTGCGATATAAACGATATAGCTTCAAATGCATGCGAAACAAACGAATTAGCCCAAATTCCATGCGAAACAAATGGCTTCGCTTCAAATCAATGCGAGGTAGAAGCTGTGGCTTCAAAACCAAGAGAAACAAATGATTTAGCTTCAAATACTTGCGATATAAATGATTTAGCTTCAACTGTAACCGAAACAAACGAGTTAGCTTCACATTCATTAGGAACACATGATTTAGCTTCAAATCAATACGAAGTAGAAAGTTTAGCTTTAAATCCATGCGAAACAATTGATTTAGTTTCAAATACTTGCGAAATAAATGATTTATCTTTAACTGGAGGCGAAACAAGCGAGTTTGCTTCAAATCCATGCGAAACACATTATTTGTGTTCAAAGCGATGCGAAGTAGATGGTTTAGCTTCAAATCCAAGCGAAACAAATGATGTAGCTTCAAATACTTGCGATATCAATGATTTAGATTCAACTGCTTGCGAAACAAACGAGTTAGCTTCTAATCCACGCGAAACGCGTGATTCAGCTTCAGATCAATGCGAAGTATAAGGTTTAGCTTCAAATCCAGGCGAAACACATGATCTATCTTCAAAGTAATGCGAAGTAGAAGGTTTAGCTTCAAAGCCATGCGAAACAAATGGGTAAGCTTCAAATACTTCCGATGTAAATGATTTAGCTTCAACTGGAAGAGAGACAAACGAGTTAGCTTCACATTCATACGAAACACATGATTTAGCTTCAAGTCAATGCGAGGTAGAAGCTTTGGCTTCAAATCCATGCGAAACAAATGATTTAGCTTCAAATACTTGCGGTATAAATGATTTAGATTCAACTGCTTGCGAAACAAATGAGTTAGCTTCAAATCCACGCGAAACACATGATTCATCTTCAAATCAATGCGAAGTTGAAGGTTTAGCTTCAAATCCATACGAAACATATGATTTAGCTTCAAATACTTGCGATATAAATGAGTTAGATTCAACTGCGTGCGAAACAAACGAGTTAGCTTCTAATCCACGCGAAACACATGATTTAGCTTGAAATCAATGCAGAGTAGAAGGTTTAGCTTCAAATCTATGCGAAACAAATTATTTATCTTCAGATACTTGCGATATAAATGATTTAGCTTCAACTGGAAGCGAAACAAGCGACTTAGATTCAAATCCTTGCGAGACACATGATTTATCTTCAAAACAATGCGAAGTAGATGGATTAGCTTAAAATCCATGCGAATCAAATGATTTAGCTTCCAATCAATGCGAAGTAGAAGGTTTAGCTTCAAATCCATGCGAAACAAATGATTTAGCTTCAAATACTTGCGATATAAATGAATTAGCTTCAACTGCATTCGAAACGAGCGAGTTATCTTCAAATCCATGCGAAACAAATGATTTAGCTTCAAATACTTGCGATATAAATGAGTTAGATTCAACTGCGTGCGACACAAACGAGTTAGCTTCTAATCCACGCGAAACGCGTGATTCAGCTTCAAATCAATGCGAAGTATAAGGTTTAGCTTCAAATCCAGGCGAAACACATGATTTGTCTTCAAAGCCATACGAAGTAGAAAGTTTAGCTTCATATCCATGCGAAACAAATGATTTAGCTTCAAATCAATGCTAAGTAGAAGGCTTAGCTTCAAATCCATGCGAAAAAAATGATTAAGTTTCAAATACTTGCGATATACATGATTTAGCTTCAACTGGAAGCGAAACAGGCGAGTTAGCTTCATATCCATGCGAAGCAAACCATTTAGCTTCAAATACTTGCGATATAAATGATTTAGCTTCAAATGCATGCGATACACATGATTTAGCTTCAAATCAATGCGATGTAGATGGTTTAGCTTCAAATGCATGCGAAACACATGACTTAGCTTCAAATCAATGCGGAACGCATGATTTAGCTTCAAATCAATGCGAAGTATAAGGTTTAGCTTCAAATCCATGCGAAACACATGATTTACCTTCAAAGCAATGCGAAGTAGATGGTTTAGCTTAATATCCATGCGAATCAAACGATTTAGCTACCAATCAATGCGAAGTAGGAGGTTTAGCTTCAAATCCATAAGAAACAAATTATATAGCTTCAAATACTTGCGATATAAATGATTTAGCTTCAACTGCATGCGAAACAATCGAGTTAGCTTCTAATCCATGCGAAACAAGTGATTTAGCATCAAATACTTGCGATATAAACGGTATAGCTTCAAATGCATGCGGAACAAACGAGTTAGCTTCACATTCATTCGAAGCACATGATTTATCTTCAAATCAATGCGAAGTAGAAGGTTTAGCTTCAAATCCAAGCTAAATAAATGATTTATCTTCAAATACTTGCGATATAAATGACTTAGCTTCAACTGGAAGCGAAACAAGCGAGTTAGGTACAAATCCATGCGAAATACATGATTTACCTTCAAAGCAATGCGAAGTAGATTGTTTAGCTTAATATCCATGCGAATCAAACGATTTAGCTACCAATCAATGCGAAGTAGAAGGTTTAGCTTCAAATCCATAAGAAACAAATTATATAGCTTCAAATACTTGCGATATAAATGATTTAGCTTCAACTGCATGCGAAACAATCGAGTTAGCTTCAAATCCATGCGAAACAAATGATTTTGATTCAAATACTTGCGATATGAACGACATAGTTTCAATTGCATGCGACACAAACGAATTAGCTTCACATTCATTCGAAACGCATGATTTAGCTTCAAATCAGTGCGAAGTAGAAGGTTTAGCTTCAAATCCATGCGAAACAAACGATTAAGCTTCAAATACATTCGATAACAATGATTTAGCTTCAACTGCATGCGAAACAAACTAGTTAGCCTCAATTCCATGCGAAACAAATGGCTCAACTTCAAATCAATGCGAGGTAGTTGCTTTCGCTTCAAATCCAAGCGAAACAAACTATTTAGATTCAAATCAATGCGGAGTATAAGGTTTAGCTTCAAAACCATGCGAAACAAATGATTTAGCTTCAAATACTTGCGATATAAATGATTTAGCTTCAACTGCATGCGAAACAATCGAGTTAGCTTCTAATCCATGCGAAACAAATGATTTTGATTCAAATACTTGCGATATGAACGACATAGTTTCAATTGCATGCGACACAAACGAATTAGCTTCACATTCATTCGAAACGCATGATTTAGCTTTAAATCAGTGCGAAGTAGAAGGTTTAGCTTCAAATCCATGCGAAACAAACGATTAAGTTTCAAATACATTCGATAACAATGATTTAGCTTCAACTGCATGCGAAACAAACTAGTTAGCCTCAATTCCATGCGAAACAAATGGCTCAGCTTCAAATCAATGCGAGGTAGTTGCTTTCGCTTCAAATCCAAGCGAAACAAACTATTTAGATTCAAATCAATGCGGAGTATAAGGTTTAGCTTCAAAACCATGCGAAACAAATGATTTAGCTTCAAATACTTGCGATATAAATGAATTAGCTTCAATTGCATTCAAAACAAGCGAGTTAGCTTCAAATCCATGCGAAACCCATGATTTGTCTACAAAGCTATACGAACTAGAAGGTTTAGCTTCATATCCATGCGAAAAAATTATTTAGCTTCAAATCCACGCGACACAAATGATTTAGCTTCAAATACTTGCGATATAAACGATATAGCTTGAAATGCGTGCGAAACAAACGAGTTAGCTTCACATTCATTCGAAACACATGATTTACCTACAAATCAATGCGAAGTAGAAGGTTTAGCTTCAAATCTCTGCAAAACAAATTATTTAGCTTCAAATACTTGCGATATCAACGATTTAGCTTCAACTGGAAGCGAAACAAGCGAGTTAGCTTCTAATCCATGCGAAACAAACGAGTTAGCTTCACATTCATTCGAAATACATGATTTAGCTTCGAATCAATGCGAAGTAAAAGGTTTAGTTTCAAATCCAAGCGTAATAAATGATTTAGCTTCAAATACTTGCGAAATAAATGAATTAGCTTCAACTACATTCGAAACAAGCGAGTTAACTTCAAATCCATGCGAAACACATGATTTGTCTTCAAAGCAATACGAACTAGAAGGTTTAGCTTCATATCCATGCGGAACAAATGATTTAGATTCAAATATTTGCGATATAAATGAATTAGCTTCAACTGCATTCGAAACAAGCGAGTTAGCTTCAAATCCATGCGATACACATGAATTGTCTTCAAAGCAATACGAAGTAGAAGGTTTAGCTACATATCCATGCGGAACAAATGATTTAGCTTCAAATACTTGCGATATAAATGAATTAGCTTCAACTGCATACGAAACAAGCGAGTTAGCTTCAAATCCATGCGAAACACATGATTTGTCTTCAAAGCAATACGAAGTAGAAGGTTTAGCTTCATATCCATGCGAAACAAATGAATTAGCTTCAAATACTTGCGATATAAACGACATAGCTTCAATTGCGTGCGACACAAACGAATTAGCTTCACATTCATTCGAAACACAAGATTTAGCTTCAAATCAATGCGAAGTAGAAGGTTTAGCTACAAATCCATGCGAGGCAAATGATTTAGCTTCAAATACTTGCGATATCAACGATTTAGCTTCAACTGGAAGCGAAACAAGCGAGTTAGCTTCTAATCCATGCGAAACAAACGAGTTAGCTTCACATTCATTCGAAATACATGATTTAGCTTCGAATCAATGCGAAGTAAAAGGTTTAGTTTCAAATCCAAGCGTAATAAATGATTTAGCTTCAAATACTTGCGAAATAAATGAATTAGCTTCAACTACATTCGAAACAAGCGAGTTAACTTCAAATCCATGCGAAACACATGATTTGTCTTCAAAGCAATACGAACTAGAAGGTTTAGCTTCATATCCATGCGGAACAAATGATTTAGATTCAAATATTTGCGATATAAATGAATTAGCTTCAACTGCATTCGAAACAAGCGAGTTAGCTTCAAATCCATGCGATACACATGAATTGTCTTCAAAGCAATACGAAGTAGAAGGTTTAGCTACATATCCATGCGGAACAAATGATTTAGCTTCAAATACTTGCGATATAAATGAATTAGCTTCAACTGCATACGAAACAAGCGAGTTAGCTTCAAATCCATGCGAAACACATGATTTGTCTTCAAAGCAATACGAAGTAGAAGGTTTAGCTTCATATCCATGCGAAACAAATGAATTAGCTTCAAATACTTGCGATATAAACGACATAGCTTCAATTGCGTGCGACACAAACGAATTAGCTTCACATTCATTCGAAACACAAGATTTAGCTTCAAATCAATGCGAAGTAGAAGGTTTAGCTACAAATCCATGCGAGGCAAATGATTTAGCTACTAATACTTGCGATATAAATGATTTAGCTTTAACTGCAAGCGAAACAAGCGAGTTAGTTACAAATCTATGCGAAACTCATGATTTATCTTCAAATCAATGCGAAATAGAAGGTTTAGCTTAAAATCCATGCGAATCAAATGATTTAGCTACCAATCAATGCGAAGTAGAAGGTTTAGCTTCAAATCCATGCGAAACAAACGATTTAGCTTCAAATACATGCGATATCAATGATTTAGCTTCAACTGCATGCGAAACAAACTAGTTAGCCTCAATTCCATGCGAAACAAATGGCTCAGCTTCAAATCAATGCGAGGTAGTTGCTTTGGCTTCAAATCCAAGCGTAACAAACTATTTAGATTCAAATCAATGCGGAGTATAAGGTTTAGCTTCAAAACCATGCGAAACAAATGATTTAGCTTCAAATACTTGCGATATAATTGAATCAGCTTCAACTGCATTCGGAACAATCGAGTTAGCTTCAAATCCATGCGAAACAAATGATTTAGCTTCAAATACTTGCGATATATATGAGTTATATTCAACTGCGTGCGACACAAACGAGTTAGCTTCTAATCCACGCGAATCGCGTGATTCAGCTTCAAATCAATGCGAAGTATAAGGTTTAGCTTCAAATCCAGGCAAAACACATGATCTATCTTCAAAGCAATGCGAAGTTGAAGGTTTAGTTTCAAATCCATGCGAAACAAATGATTTAGCTTCAAATACTTGCGATAGAAATGAGTTAGAATCAACTGCGTGTGAAACAAACGTGTCAGCTTCTAATCCACGCGAAACGCGTGATTCAGCTTCAAATCAATGCAAAGTATAAGGTTTAGCTTCAAATCCAGGCGGAACACATGATTTAGCTTCAAATCAATGCGAGGTAGAAGCTTTGGATTCTTATCCATGCGAAACAAATGATTTAGCTTCAAATACTTGCGATATAAATGAGTTAGATTCAACTGCGTGCGACACAAACGAGTTAGCTTCTAATCCACGCGAAACGCGTGATTCAGCTTCAAATCAATGCGAAGTATAAGGTTTAGCTTCAAATCCAGGCGAAACACATGATTTGTCTTCAAAGCCATACGAAGTAGAAAGTTTAGCTTCATATCCATGCGAAACAAATGATTTAGCTTCAAATCAATGCTAAGTAGAAGGCTTAGCTTCAAATCCATGCGAAACAAATGATTAAGATTCAAATACTTGCGATATACATGATTTAGTTTCAACTGGAAGCGAAACAGGCGAGTTAGCTTCATATCCATGCGAAACAAATGATTTAGCTTCAAATACTTGCGATATAAATGATTTAGCTTCAACTGGATGCGAGACAAACGACTTAGCTTCACATTCATGCGAAACACATGATTTAGCTTCAAATCAATGCAAGGTAGAAGCTTTGGCTTCAAATCCATGCGAAACAAATGATTTAGCTTCAAATACTTGCGATATAAATGATTTAGAGTCAACTGCTTGCGAAACAAACGAGTTAGCTTCAAATCCACGCGAAACACACGATTTATCTTCAAATCAATGCGAAGTTGAAGGTTTAGCTTCAAATCCATGCGAAACAAATGATTTAGCTTCAAATACTTGCGATATAAATGAGTTAGATTCAACTGCGTGCGACACAAACGAATTAGCTTCTAATCCACGCGAAACGCGTGATTCAGCTTCAAATCAATGCGAAGTATAAGGTTTAGCTTCAAATCCATGCGAAACAAATGATTTAGCTTCAAATACTTGCGATATAAATGATTTAGCTTCAACTGGATGCGAGACAAACGAGTTAGCTTCGCATTCATGCCAAACACATGATTTAGCTTCAAATCAATGCGAGGTAGAAGTTTTGGCTTCAAATCCATGCGAAACAAATGATTTAGCTTCAAATACTTGTGATATAAATGATATGGTTTCAAATGCATGCAAACCATACGAGTTACTTTCACATTCATGCCATACACCTGATTTTGCTTCAAATCAATGTGAAGTAGAAGGCTTAGCTTCACATCCATGCGAAGCAAACCATTTAGCTTCAAATACTTGCGATATAAATGATTTAGCTTCAAATGCATGCGATACACATGATTTAGCTTCAAATCAATGCGATGTAGATGGTTTAGCTTCCAATGCATGCGAAACACATGACTTAGCTTCAAATCAATGCGGAATAGAAGCTTTTGCTTCAAATGCATGCGGAACACACGATTTCGTTTCAAGTCAATGCTGAGTAGAATGTTTAGCTTCAAATCCATAAGAAACAAATGATTCAGCATCATATACTTGCGATATAAATGATTTAGCTACATCTGGAAGCAAAACAAGCGAGGTAGCTGAAAAACAATTCGAATCGCATGATTTAGCTTCAAATCGATGCGGAGTAGAAGGATTAGCTTCAAATCCATGCGAAACAAATGATTTAGCTTCAAATACTTGCGACATAAATGATTTAGCTTCGACTGGATGCGGCACAAACGAGTTAGATTCAAGACCACTCGAAACACATAATTTAGCTTCAAATCAATGCGAAGTGGAAGGTTTAGATTCAAATACATGCGAAACAAATGATTTAGCTTAAAATACTAGCGATATAAATGATTTAGCTTCAAGTGGAAGCGAAACAAGCGAGATAGCTTGTAATCCATGCGAAACAAATGGTTTGGCTTCAAAGATTTGCGATATAAATGATATAGTTTGAAATGCATGCGAAACATACGAGTTAGATTCACATGCATGCGAAACACATGATTTAGCTTCAAATCAATGCGAAGTAGAAGGTTTAGCTTGAAATCCAAGCGAAATAAATGATTTAGCTTCAAATCAATGCTAAGTAGAAGGCTTAGCTTCAAATTCATGTGAAACAAATGATTTAGTTTCAAATACTTGCGATATAAACGATATAGCTTCAAATGCATGCGAAACAAACGAATTAGCCCAAATTCCATGCGAAACAAATGGCTTCGCTTCAAATCAATGCGAGGTAGAAGCTGTGGCTTCAAAACCAAGAGAAACAAATGATTTAGCTTCAAATACTTGCGATATAAATGATTTAGCTTCAACTGTAACCGAAACAAACGAGTTAGCTTCACATTCATTAGGAACACATGATTTAGCTTCAAATCAATACGAAGTAGAAAGTTTAGCTTCAAATCCATGCGAAACAATTGATTTAGTTTCAAATACTTGCGAAATAAATGATTTATCTTTAACTGGAGGCGAAACAAGCGAGTTTGCTTCAAATCCATGCGAAACACATTATTTGTGTTCAAAGCGATGCGAAGTAGATGGTTTAGCTTCAAATCCAAGCGAAACAAATGATGTAGCTTCAAATACTTGCGATATCAATGATTTAGATTCAACTGCTTGCGAAACAAACGAGTTAGCTTCTAATCCACGTGAAACGCGTGATTCAGCTTCAGATCAATGCGAAGTATAAGGTTTAGCTTCAAATCCAGGCGAAACACATGATCTATCTTCAAAGTAATGCGAAGTAGAAGGTTTAGCTTCAAAGCCATGCGAAACAAATGGGTAAGCTTCAAATACATCCGATGTAAATGATTTAGCTTCAACTGGAAGAGAGGCAAACGAGTTAGCTTCACATTCATGCGAAACACATGATTTAGCTTCAAGTCAATGCGAGGTAGAAGCTTTGGCTTCAAATCCATGCGAAACAAATGATTTAGCTTCAAATACTTGCGGTATAAATGATTTAGATTCAACTGCTTGCGAAACAAATGAGTTAGCTTCAAATCCACGCGAAACACATGATTCATCTTCAAATCAATGCGAAGTTGAAGGTTTAGCTTCAAATCCATACGAAACATATGATTTAGCTTCAAATACTTGCGATATAAATGAGTTAGATTCAACTGCGTGCGAAACAAACGAGTTAGCTTCTAATCCACGCGAAACACATGATTTAGCTTGAAATCAATGCAGAGTAGAAGGTTTAGCTTCAAATCTATGCGAAACAAATTATTTATCTTCAGATACTTGCGATATAAATGATTTAGCTTCAACTGGAAGCGAAACAAGCGACTTAGATTCAAATCCTTGCGAGACACATGATTTACCTTCAAAACAATGCGAAGTAGATGGATTAGCTTAAAATCCATGCGAATCAAATGATTTAGCTTCCAATCAATGCGAAGTAGAAGGTTTAGCTTCAAATCCATGCGAAACAAATGATTTAGCTTCAAATACTTGCGGTATAAATGATTTAGATTCAACTGCTTGCGAAACAAATGAGTTAGCTTCAAATCCACGCGAAACACATGATTCATCTTCAAATCAATGCGAAGTTGAAGGTTTAGCTTCAAATCCATACGAAACATATGATTTAGCTTCAAATACTTGCGATATAAATGAGTTAGATTCAACTGCGTGCGAAACAAACGAGTTAGCTTCTAATCCACGCGAAACACATGATTTAGCTTGAAATCAATGCAGAGTAGAAGGTTTAGCTTCAAATCTATGCGAAACAAATTATTTATCTTCAGATACTTGCGATATAAATGATTTAGCTTCAACTGGAAGCGAAACAAGCGACTTAGATTCAAATCCTTGCGAGACACATGATTTACCTTCAAAACAATGCGAAGTAGATGGATTAGCTTAAAATCCATGCGAATCAAATGATTTAGCTTCCAATCAATGCGAAGTAGAAGGTTTAGCTTCAAATCCATGCGAAACAAATGATTTAGCTTCAAATACTTGCGATATAAATGAATTAGCTTCAACTGCATTCGAAACGAGCGAGTTATCTTCAAATCCATGCGAAACAAATGATTTAGCTTCAAATACTTGCGATATAAATGAGTTAGATTCAACTGCGTGCGACACAAACGAGTTAGCTTCTAATCCACGCGAAACGCGTGATTCAGCTTCAAATCAATGCGAAGTATAAGGTTTAGCTTCAAATCCAGGCGAAACACATGATTTGTCTTCAAAGCCATACGAAGTAGAAAGTTTAGCTTCATATCCATGCGAAACAAATGATTTAGCTTCAAATCAATGCTAAGTAGAAGGCTTAGCTTCAAATCCATGCGAAACAAATGATTAAGTTTCAAATACTTGCGATATACATGATTTAGCTTCAACTGGAAGCGAAACAGGCGAGTTAGCTTCATATCCATGCGAAGCAAACCATTTAGCTTCAAATACTTGCGATATAAATGATTTAGCTTCAAATGCATGCGATACACATGATTTAGCTTCAAATCAATGCGATGTAGATGGTTTAGCTTCAAATGCATGCGAAACACATGACTTAGCTTCAAATCAATGCGGAACGCATGATTTAGCTTCAAATCAATGCGAAGTATAAGGTTTAGCTTCAAATCCATGCGAAACACATGATTTACCTTCAAAGCAATGCGAAGTAGATGGTTTAGCTTAATATCCATGCGAATCAAACGATTTAGCTACCAATCAATGCGAAGTAGGAGGTTTAGCTTCAAATCCATAAGAAACAAATTATATAGCTTCAAATACTTGCGATATAAATGATTTAGCTTCAACTGCATGCGAAACAATCGAGTTAGCTTCTAATCCATGCGAAACAAGTGATTTAGCATCAAATACTTGCGATATAAACGGTATAGCTTCAAATGCATGCGGAACAAACGAGTTAGCTTCACATTCATTCGAAGCACATGATTTATCTTCAAATCAATGCGAAGTAGAAGGTTTAGCTTCAAATCCAAGCTAAATAAATGATTTATCTTCAAATACTTGCGATATAAATGACTTAGCTTCAACTGGAAGCGAAACAAGCGAGTTAGGTACAAATCCATGCGAAATACATGATTTACCTTCAAAGCAATGCGAAGAAGATTGTTTAGCTTAATATCCATGCGAATCAAACGATTTAGCTACCAATCAATGCGAAGTAGAAGGTTTAGCTTCAAATCCATAAGAAACAAATTATATAGCTTCAAATACATTCGATATAAATGATTTAGCTTCAACTGCATGCGAAACAAACTAGTTAGCCTCAATTCCATGCGAAACAAATGGCTCAGCTTCAAATC
>NW_027477017.1:0-107406 GCF_051020955.1 Megalopta genalis | reverse complement strand
ACATGATGTAGCTTCCAAATCAATGCGATGTAGAAGGCTTGGCTTCAGATCCATACGAAACAACTGATTTAGCTTCAAATACTTGCGATGTAAGTGATATAGCTTCAAATGCTGACGAAATAAACGAGTTACATTCAACTCCATGCGACACACATTATATATCTTCAAATCAAAGCGATGTAGATTGTTTAGCTTCAAATCCATGCGGAACAAACGATTTAGCTTCACATACTTGCGATATATGTGATGTAGCTTGAAATGCTGGCGAAATAGACGAGTTGGCTTCAAATCCATGCGGAAACACATGATGTAGTTTCAAATCAATGCGATGTAAGCTGGTTTAGATTCAAATCCATGCGAAACAAATGATTTAGCTTCAAATACTTGCGATATAAGTCATATAGCTTCAAATGCCGGCGAAATAAACGAGTTAGCTTCAAATCAATGCGAAACACATGATGTAGCTACAAATTAATGCGATGTAGAAGGTTTAGCTTCAAATCCACGCGAAACAAATGACTAAGCTTCAAATACTTGCGATATAAGTGATCTAGCTTCAAATTCTGGCGAAATAATCGAGTTAGCTTCAACTCCATGCGATACATATGATGTAGCTTCAAATCAATACGATGCAGAAGGTTTGCTCAGATCCATGCGAAACAAATGATTTAGTTTCAAATACTTGCGATATAAGTGATATAGCTTCAAATGCTGGCGAATTAACCGAGTTACCTTCAAATCCATGCGAAAACACATGATATAGCTTCAAATCAATGCGATGTAGAAGGTTTAGCTTCAAATAAATGCGAAACAAGTGATTTACTTCAAATACTTGCGGATATAAGTGATATAGCTTCAAATGCAGGCGAAATTAACGAGTTAGCCTTCAAATCCATGCGAAACACATGATGTAGCTTCAAATCAATGCGATGTAGATTGTTTAGCTTCAAATCCATGCGAAACAAATGATTTAGCTTCAAATATTTGTGATATAAGTAATATAGCTTCCAAATGCTGGCGAAACAATCGAGTTTGCATCAAATCCAAGCGAAACACATGATGTAGCTTCAAATCATTGCGATGTAATAGGATTATCTTCAAATCCAAGCGAACAAATGATTTAGCTTCAAATACTTGTCAAAACAATGGAGTTAGCTTCAAATTCATGCGAAACACATGATGTAGCTTCAAATCAATGCGATGTAGAAGGTTTAGCTTCAATCCATGCGAATCAAATTATTTAGCTTCAAATACTTGCGATATATGTGATATAGCTTCAAATGCTGGCGAAATAACCGAGTTAGCTTCAAATCCATGCGAAACACATGATGTAACTTCAAATCAATGCGATGTAGCTGGTTTAGATTCAAATCCATGCGAAACAAATGATTTAGCTTCAAATACTTGCGATATAAGTGGTCTAGCATCAAATGCTGGCGAAATAATCGAGTTATCTTCAAATCGATGCGAATCACATGATGTAGCTTCAAATCAATGCGATGTAGAAGGCTTGGCTTCAGATCCATACGAAACAACTGATTTAGCTTCAAATACTTGCGATGTAAGTGATATAGCTTCAAATGCTGACGAAATAAACGAGTTACATTCAACTCCATGCGACACACATTATATATCTTCAAATCAAAGCGATGTAGATTGTTTAGCTTCAAATCCATGCGGAACAAACGATTTAGCTTCACATACTTTGCGATATATGTGATGTAGCTTGAAATGCTGGCGAAATAGACGAGTTGGCTTCAAATCCATGCGGAACACATGATGTAGTTTCAAATCAATGCGATGTAGCTGGTTTAGATTCAAATCCATGCGAAACAAATGATTTAGCTTCAAATACTTGCGATATAAGTCATATAGCTTCAAATGCGGCGAAATAAACGAGTTAGCTTCAAATCAATGCGAAACACATGATGTAGCTACAAATTAATGCGATGTAGAAGGTTTAGCTTCAAATCCACGCGAAACAAATGACTAAGCTTCAAATACTTGCGATATAAGTGATCTAGCTTCAAAATTCTGGCGAAATAATCGAGTTAGCTTCAACTCCATGCGATACATATGATGTAGCTTCAAATCAATACGATGCAGAAGGTTTGGCTTCAGATCCATGCGAAACAAATGATTTAGTTCAAATACTTGCGATATAAGTGATATAGCTTACAAATGCTGGCGAATTAACCGAGTTACCTTCAAATCCATGCGAAACACATGATATAGCTTCAAATCAATGCGATGTAGAAGGTTTAGCTTCAATAAATGCGAAACAAGTGATTTAGCTTCAAATACTTGCGATATAAGTGATATAGCTTCAAATGCAGGCGAAATAACGAGTTAGCTTCAAATCCATGCGAAACACATGATGTAGCTTCAAATCAATGCGATGTAGATTGTTTAGCTTCAAATCCATGCGAAACAAATGATTTAGCTTCAAATATTTGTGATATAAGTAATATAGCTTCAAATGCTGGCGAACAATCGAGTTTGCATCAAATCCAAGCGAAACACATGATGTAGCTTCAAAATCATTGCGATGTAATAGGATATCTTCAAATCCAAGCGAAACAAATGATTTAGCTTCAAATACTTGTCAAACAATGGAGTTAGCTTCAAATTCATGCGAAACACATGATGTAGCTTCAAATCAATGCGATGTAGAAGGTTTAGCTTCAAATCCATGCGAATCAAATTATTTAGCTTCAAATACTTGCGATATATGTGATATAGCTTCAAATGCTGGCGAAATAGACGAGTTGGCTTCAAATAAATGCGGAACACATTGGTGTACCTTCAACTCACTGCGATGTAGCTGGTTTAGATTCAAATCCATGCGAAGCAAATGATTTAGCTTCAAATACTTGCGATATAAGTGATATAGCTTCAAATGCTGGCGAAATAAACGAGTAGCTTCAAATCCTTGCGAAACACATGATGTAGCTTCAAATCAATGCGATGTAGAAGGTTTGGCTTCAGATCCCATCCGAAACAAATGATTTAACTTCAAATACTTGCGATCTAAGTGGTCTAGCATCAAATGCTTGTGAAATAATCGAGTTAGCTTTCAAATCCATGCGGAAAAACATGATGTAGCTTCAAATCAAAGCGATGTAGATGGTTTAGCTCCATATCCATGTGTAAGCAAGTGATTTAACTTCAAATACTTGCGTTATAAGTGGTCTAGCATCAAAAGCTGGCGAAATAATCGAAATAGCTTCAATGCAGGCGAAACAAACGCTTTAGCTTCAAATCCATGCGAATCAAATAATTTAGCTTCAAATTCATGCGAAACACATGGTTTAGCTTCAAATTCATGCGAAACACATAATGTAGCTTTCAACTACTTGCGATATAAGTGATATAGCTTCAAATGCACGCGAAACGAACGAGTTAGCTTCAAATCAATGCGAAACACATGATATACCTTCATATCAATGCGTTGTAGATTGTTTAGCTTCAAGTCCATAAGAAAAAAATGATGTAGCTTCAAATACTTGCGATATAAGTGATATAGCTTCAAATGCAGGCGAAACGAACGAGTTAGCTTCAATTCAATGCGAAACACATGATATACATTCATATCAATGCGATGTAGATTGTTTAGCTTCAAATCCATGCGAAAAAAATGATTTAGCTTCAAATCCATGCGAAACAAATGATTTAGCTTCAAATACTTGCGATATAAGTGATATAGCTTGAAATGCTGGCGAAATAAACGAGTTAGCTCCAAATCCATGCGAAACACATGATGTTGCTTCAAATCAATGCGATGTAGATGGTTTAGAATCAAATCCATGCGAAACAAATGATTTAGTTTCAAATACTTGCGATATAAGTGATATAGCTTCAAATGCTGGCGAAATAAACGAGTAGCTTCAAATCCATGCGAAACCCATGATGTAGCTTCAAATTAATGCGATGTATAAGGTTTAGCTTCAAATCCAAGCGAAACGAATGATTTAGGTTCAAATACTTGCGATATAAGTGATATAGCTTCAAATGCTGGCGAAATAAACGAGTTAGATTCAAATCCATGCGAAACACATTATATAGCTTCAAATCAATGCGATGTAGAAGGTTTAGATTCAAATCCATGCGGAACAAATGATTTAGCTTCAAATACATGCAATATAAGTTGTCTAGCATCAAATGCTGGCGATGTAATCGAGTTAGCTTCAAATCCATGCGAAACACATGATGTAGCTTCAAATCAATGCGATGTAGAAGGTTTAGCTTCAAATCCATGCGAATCAAATGATTTAGCTTCAAATACTTGCGATATAAGTGATATTGCTTCAAATGCAGGCGAAACGAACGCTTTAGCTTCAAATCCATGCGAAACAAATGATTTAGCTTCAAATACTTGCGATGTAAGTGATATAGCTTCAATTGTAGGCGAAACGAACGAGTTAGCTTCAAATCAATGCGGAACACATGATATACCTTCATATCAATGCGATGTATATTGCTTAGCTTCAAATCCATGCGAAACAAATGATTTAGCTTCAAATACTTGCGATATATGTGATATAGCTTCTAATGCAGGCGAAACAATCGCTTTAGCTTCAAATCCATGCGAATCACATAATTTAGCTTCAAATTCATGTGAATCACATGGTTTAGCTTCAAATTCATGCGAAACAAATGATTTAGATTCAAGTACTTGCGATATAAGTGACATAGCTTCAAATGATGGCGAAATAAACGAGTTAGCTACAAATCCATGCGAAACACATGATATACATTCAGATCAATGCGTTGTAGATTGTTTAGCTTCAAATCCATGCGAAACAAATGATTTAGCTTCAAATACTTGCGATATAAGTGATATAGCTTCAAATGCAGGCGAAACAATCGCTTTAGCTTTCAAATCCATGCGAATCACATAATTTAGCTTCAAATTCATATGAAACACATGGATTAGCTTCAAATTCATGCGAAACAAATGATTTAGATTCAAATACTTGCGATATAAGTGACATAGCTTCAAATGCAGGCGAAATAACCGAGTTAGCATCAAATGCATGCGAAACACATGATGTAGCTTCAAATCAATGCGATGTAGAAGATTTGGCTTCAGATCCATCCGAAACGAATGATTTAACTTCAAATACTTGCGATCTAAGTGGTCTAGCATCAAATGCTTGTGAAATAATCGAGTTAGCTTCAAATCCATGCGAAAAACATGATGTAGCTTCAAATCAAAGCGATGTAGATGGTTTAGCTCCATATCCATGTGTAGTAAGTGATTTAACTTCAAATACTTGCGATATAAGTGGTCTAGCATCAAAAGCTGGCGAAATAATCGAAATAGCTTCAAATGCAGGCGAAACAAACGCTTTAGCTTCAAATCCATGCGAATCAAATAATTTAGCTTCAAATTCATGCGAAACACATGGTTTAGCTTCAAATTCATGCGAAACAAATGATTTATTTTCAAATTCTTGCGATATAAGTGATATAGCTTCAAATGCACGCGAAACGAACGAGTTAGCTTCAAATCAATGGGAAACACATGATGTAGCTTCAAATCAATGCGATGTAGAAGGTTTAGCTACAAATCCATGCGAAACAAATGATTTTGCTTCAAATACTTGCGATATATGTGATATAGCTTCAAATGCTGGCGAAATAGACGAGTTGGCTTCACATCCATGCGGAACACATGGTGTAGCTTCAAATCAATGCGATGTAGCTGGTTTAGATTCAAATCCATGCGAAACAATTGATTTAGCTTCAAATACTTGCGATATAAGTGATATATCTTCAAATGTTGGCGAAATAATCGAGTTAGCTTCAAATCCATGCGAAACACATGATGTAGCTTCAAATCAATGCGATGTAGATTGTTTAGCTTCAAATCCATGCGAAACAAATGATTTAGCTTCAAATATTTGTGATATAAGTAATATAGCTTCAAATGCTGGCGAAACAATCGAGTTTGCATCAAATCCAAGCGAAACACATGATGTAGCTTCAAATCATTGCGATGTAATAGGATTATCTTCAAATCCAAGCGAAACAAATGATTTAGCTTCAAATACTTGTCAAACAATGGAGTTAGCTTCAAATTCATGCGAAACACATGATGTAGCTTCAAATCAATGCGATGTAGAAGGTTTAGCTTCAAATCCATGCGAATCAAATTATTTAGCTTCAAATACTTGCGATATATGTGATATAGCTTCAAATGCTGGCGAAATAGACGAGTTGGCTTCAAATAAATGCGGAACACATGGTGTACCTTCAAATCACTGCGATGTAGCTGGTTTAGATTCAAATCCATGCGAAACAAATGATTTAGCTTCAAATACTTGCGATATAAGTGATATAGCTTCAAATGCTGGCGAAATAAACGAGTAGCTTCAAATCCTTGCGAAACACATGATGTAGCTTCAAATCAATGCGATGTAGAAGGTTTGGCTTCAGATCCATCCGAAACAAATGATTTAACTTCAAATACTTGCGATCTAAGTGGTCTAGCATCAAATGCTTGTGAAATAATCGAGTTAGCTTCAAATCCATGCGAAAAACATGATGTAGCTTCAAATCAAAGCGATGTAGATGGTTTAGCTCCATATCCATGTGTAGCAAGTGATTTAACTTCAAATACTTGCGATATAAGTGGTCTAGCATCAAAAGCTGGCGAAATAATCGAAATAGCTTCAAATGCAGGCGAAACAAACGCTTTAGCTTCAAATCCATGCGAATCAAATAATTTAGCTTCAAATTCATGCGAAACACATGGTTTAGCTTCAAATTCATGCGAAACACATAATGTAGCTTCAACTACTTGCGATATAAGTGATATAGCTTCAAATGCACGCGAAACGAACGAGTTAGCTTCAAATCAATGCGAAACACATGATATACCTTCATATCAATGCGTTGTAGATTGTTTAGCTTCAAGTCCATGCGAAAAAAATGATGTAGCTTCAAATACTTGCGATATAAGTGATATAGCTTCAAATGCAGGCGAAACGAACGAGTTAGCTTCAATTCAATGCGAAACACATGATATACATTCATATCAATGCGATGTAGATTGTTTAGCTTCAAATCCATGCGAAAAAAATGATTTAGCTTCAAATCCATGCGAAACAAATGATTTAGCTTCAAATACTTGCGATATAAGTGATATAGCTTGAAATGCTGGCGAAAATAAACGAGTTAGCTCCAAATCCATGCGAAACACATGATGTTGCTTCAAATCAATGCGATGTAGATGGTTTAGAATCAAATCCATGCGAAACAAATGATTTAGTTTCAAATACTTGCGATATAAGTGATATAGCTTCAAATGCTGGCGAAATAAACGAGTAGCTTCAAATCCATGCGAAACCCATGATGTAGCTTCAAATTAATGCGATGTATAAGGTTTAGCTTCAAATCCAAGCGAAACGAATGATTTAGGTTCAAATACTTGCGATATAAGTGATATAGCTTCAAATGCTGGCGAAATAAACGAGTTAGATTCAAATCCATGCGAAACACATTATATAGCTTCAAATCAATGCGATGTAGAAGGTTTAGATTCAAATCCATGCGGAACAAATGATTTAGCTTCAAATACATGCAATATAAGTTGTCTAGCATCAAATGCTGGCGATGTAATCGAGTTAGCTTCAAATCCATGCGAAACACATGATGTAGCTTCAAATCAATGCGATGTAGAAGGTTTAGCTTCAAATCCATGCGAATCAAATGATTTAGCTTCAAATACTTGCGATATAAGTGATATTGCTTCAAATGCAGGCGAAACGAACGCTTTAGCTTCAAATCCATGCGAAACAAATGATTTAGCTTCAAATACTTGCGATGTAAGTGATATAGCTTCAATTGTAGGCGAAACGAACGAGTTAGCTTCAAATCAATGCGGAACACATGATATACCTTCATATCAATGCGATGTATATTGCTTAGCTTCAAATCCATGCGAAACAAATGATTTAGCTTCAAATACTTGCGATATATGTGATATAGCTTCTAATGCAGGCGAAACAATCGCTTTAGCTTCAAATCCATGCGAATCACATAATTTAGCTTCAAATTCATGTGAATCACATGGTTTAGCTTCAAATTCATGCGAAACAAATGATTTAGATTCAAGTACTTGCGATATAAGTGACATAGCTTCAAATGATGGCGAAATAAACGAGTTAGCTACAAATCCATGCGAAACACATGATATACATTCATATCAATGCGTTGTAGATTGTTTAGCTTCAAATCCATGCGAAACAAATGATTTAGCTTCAAATACTTGCGATATAAGTGATATAGCTTCAAATGCAGGCGAAACAATCGCTTTAGCTTCAAATCCATGCGAATCACATAATTTAGCTTCAAATTCATGTGAAACACATGGATTAGCTTCAAATTCATGCGAAACAAATGATTTAGATTCAAATACTTGCGATATAAGTGATATAGCTTCAAATGCGGGCGAAACAATCGCTTTAGCTTCAAATCCATGCGAATCACATAATTTAGCTTCAAATTCATGTGAAACACATGGATTAGCTTCAAATTCATGCGAAACAAATGATTTAGCTTCAAATACTTGCGATATAATTGATATATTTTCAAATTACGGCGAAATAATCGAGTTACCTTCAAATACATGCGATGTAGTAGGTTTTGCTTCAGATCTACGGGAAACAAATGATTTAGCTTCAAATACTTGCGATATAAGTTGTCTAGCATCAAATGCTGGCGAAATAATCGAGTTAGCTTCAAATCCATGCGAAACAAATGATTTAGCTTCAAATACTTGCGATATAAGTGATATAGCTTCAAATGCGGGCGAAACAATCGCTTTAGCTTCAAATCCATGCGAATCACATAATTTAGCTTCAAATTCATGTGAAACACATGGATTAGCTTCAAATTCATGCGAAACAAATGATTTAGATTCAAATACTTGCGATATAAGTGACATAGCTTCAAATGCTGGCGAAATAAACGAGTTAGCTTCAAATAGATGCGAAACACATGATGTAGCTTCAAATCAACGCGACGTAGAAGGTGTAGCAAGTGATTTAACTTCAAATACTTGCGATCTAAGTGGTCTAGTATCAAATGGTTGCGAAATAATCGAGTTAGCTTGAAATCCATGCGAGACACATGAAGTAGCTTCAAATCAATGCGATGTAGAAGGTTTAGCTTCAGATCCATACGAAACAAATGATTTAGCTTCAAATACTTGCGATATAAGTGATATAGCTTCAAATGCTGACGAAATGAACGAGTTACATTCAACTCCATGCGACACACATTATATATCTTCAAATCAAAGCGATGTAGATTGTTTAGCTTCAAATCCATGCGGAACGAACGATTTAGCTTCACATACTTGCGATATATGTGATATAGCTTCAAATGCTAGCGACATAGACGAGTTGGCTTCAAATCCATGCGGAAGACATGATGTAGTTTCAAATCAATGCGATGTAGCTGGTTTAGATTCAAATCCATGCGAAACAAATGATTTAGCTTCAAATACTTGCGATATAAGTGATATATCTTCAAATGTTGGCGAAATAATCGAGTTAGCTTCAAATCCATGCGAAACACATGACGTAGCTTCAAATCAATGCGATGTAGAAGGTTTAGCTTCAAATCCATGCGAAACAAATGATTTAGCTTCAAATACTTGCGATGTACGTGATATAGCTTCAATTGCAGGCGAAACGAACGAGTTAGCTTCAAATCAATGCGAAACACATGATATACATTCATATCAATGCGTTGTAGATTGTTTAGCTTCAAATCCATGCGAAACAAATGATTTAGCTTCAAATACTTGCGATATAAGTGATATAGCTTCAAATGCGGGCGAAACAATCGCTTTAGCTTCAAATCCATGCGAATCACATAATTTAGCTTCAAATTCATGTGAAACACATGGATTAGCTTCAAATTCATGCGAAACAAATGATTTAGATTCAAATACTTGCGATATAAGTGACATAGCTTCAAATGCTGGCGAAATAAACGAGTTAGCTTCAAATAGATGCGAAACACATGATGTAGCTTCAAATCAACGCGATGTAGAAGGTGTAGCAAGTGATTTAACTTCAAATACTTGCGATCTAAGTGGTCTAGTATCAAATGGTTGCGAAATAATCGAGTTAGCTTGAAATCCATGCGAGACACATGAAGTAGCTTCAAATCAATGCGATGTAGAAGGTTTAGCTTCAGATCCATACGAAACAAATGATTTAGCTTCAAATACTTGCGATATAAGTGATATAGCTTCAAATGCTGACGAAATGAACGAGTTACATTCAACTCCATGCGACACACATTATATATCTTCAAATCAAAGCGATGTAGATTGTTTAGCTTCAAATCCATGCGGAACAAACGATTTAGCTTCACATACTTGCGATATATGTGATATAGCTTCAAATGCTGGCGAAATAGACGAGTTGGCTTCAAATCCATGCGGAAGACATGATGTAGTTTCAAATCAATGCGATGTAGCTGGTTTAGATTCAAATCCATGCGAAACAAATGATTTAGCTTCAAATACTTGCGATATAAGTGGTCTAGCATCAAATGCTGGCGAAATAATCGAGTTATCTTCAAATCGATGCGAATCACATGATGTAGCTTCAAATCAATGCGATGTAGAAGGCTTGGCTTCAGATCCATACGAAACAAATGATTTAGCTTCAAATACTTGCGATATAAGTGATATAGCTTCAAATGCTGACGAAATAAACGAGTTACATTCAACTCCATGCGACACACATTATATATCTTCAAATCAAAGCGATGTAGATTGTTTAGCTTCAAATCCATGCGGAACAAACGATTTAGCTTCACATACTTGCGATATATGTGATATAGCTTCAAATGCTGGCGAAATAGACGAGTTGGCTTCAAATCCATGCGGAACACATGATGTAGTTTCAAATCAATGCGATGTAGCTGGTTTAGATTCAAATCCATGCGAAACAAACGCTTTAGCTTCAAATCCATGTGAATCACATAATTTAGCTTCATATTCATGAGAAACACAAGGTTTAGCTTCAAATTCATGCGAAACAAATGATTTAGATTCAAATACTTGCGATATAAGTGATATAGCTTGAAATGCTGGCGAAATAAACGAGTTAGCTCCAAATCCATGCGAAACACATGATGTTGCTTCAAATCAATGCGATGTAGAAGATTTGGCTTCAGATCCATCCGAAACAAATGATTTAACTTCAAATACTTGCGATCTAAGTGGTCTAGCGTCAAATGCTTGTGAAATAATCGAGTTAGCTTCAAATCCATGCGAAAAACGTGATGTAGCTTCAAATCAAAGCGATGTAGATGGTTTAGCTCCATATCCATGTGTAGTAAGTGATTTAACTTCAAATACTTGCGATATAAGTGGTCTAGCATCAAAAGCTGGCGAAATAATCGAAATAGCTTCAAATGCAGGCGAAACAAACGCTTTAGCTTCAAATCCATGCGAATCAAATAATTTAGCTTCAAATTCATGCGAAACACATGGTTTAGCTTCAAATTCATGCGAAACAAATGATTTATTTTCAAATTCTTGCGATATAAGTGATATAGCTTCAAATGCACGCGAAACGAACGAGTTAGCTTCAAATCAATGGGAAACACATGATGTAGCTTCAAATCATTGCGATGTAGAAGGTTTAGCTACAAATCCATGCGAAACAAATGATTTAGCTTCAAATACTTGCGATATATGTGATATAGCTTCAAATGCTGGCGAAATAGACGAGTTGGCTTCACATCCATGCGGAACACATGGTGTAGCTTCAAATCAATGCGATGTAGCTGGTTTAGATTCAAATCCATGCGAAACAATTGATTTAGCTTCAAATACTTGCGATATAAGTGATATATCTTCAAATGTTGGCGAAATAATCGAGTTAGCTTCAAATCCATGCGAAACACATGACGTAGCTTCAAATCAATGCGATGTAGAAGGATTAGCTACAAATCCATGCGAAACAAATGATTTAGCTTCAAATACTTGCGATATAATTGATATATTTTCAAATTACGGCGAAATAATCGAGTTACCTTCAAATACATGCGATGTAGTAGGTTTTGCTTCAGATCTACGGGAAACAAATGATTTAGCTTCAAATACTTGCGATATAAGTTGTCTAGCATCAAATGCTGGCGAAATAATCGAGTTAGCTTCAAATCCATGCGAAACAAATGATTTAGCTTCAAATACTTGCGATATAAGTGATATAGCTTCAAATGCGGGCGAAACAATCGCTTTAGCTTCAAATCCATGCGAATCACATAATTTAGCTTCAAATTCATGTGAAACACATGGATTAGCTTCAAATTCATGCGAAACAAATGATTTAGATTCAAATACTTGCGATATAAGTGACATAGCTTCAAATGCTGGCGAAATAAACGAGTTAGCTTCAAATAGATGCGAAACACATGATGTAGCTTCAAATCAACGCGACGTAGAAGGTGTAGCAAGTGATTTAACTTCAAATACTTGCGATCTAGAGTGGTCTAGTATCAAATGGTTGCGAAATAATCGAGTTAGCTTGAAATCCATGCGAGACACATGAAGTAGCTTCAAATCAATGCGATGTAGAAGGTTTAGCTTCAGATCCATACGAAACAAATGATTTAGCTTCAAATACTTGCGATATAAGTGATATAGCTTCAAATGCTGACGAAATGAACGAGTTACATTCAACTCCATGCGACACACATTATATATCTTCAAATCAAAGCGATGTAGATTGTTTAGCTTCAAATCCATGCGGAACGAACGATTTAGCTTCACATACTTGCGATATATGTGATATAGCTTCAAATGCTAGCGAAATAGACGAGTTGGCTTCAAATCCATGCGGAAGACATGATGTAGTTTCAAATCAATGCGATGTAGCTGGTTTAGATTCAAATCCATGCGAAACAAATGATTTAGCTTCAAATACTTGCGATATAAGTGATATATCTTCAAATGTTGGCGAAATAATCGAGTTAGCTTCAAATCCATGCGAAACACATGACGTAGCTTCAAATCAATGCGATGTAGAAGGTTTAGCTTCAAATCCATGCGAAACAAATGATTTAGCTTCAAATACTTGCGATGTACGTGATATAGCTTCAATTGCAGGCGAAACGAACGAGTTAGCTTCAAATCAATGCGAAACACATGATATACATTCATATCAATGCGTTGTAGATTGTTTAGCTTCAAATCCATGCGAAACAAATGATTTAGCTTCAAATACTTGCGATATAAGTGATATAGCTTCAAATGCGGGCGAAACAATCGCTTTAGCTTCAAATCCATGCGAATCACATAATTTAGCTTCAAATTCATGTGAAACACATGGATTAGCTTCAAATTCATGCGAAACAAATGATTTAGATTCAAATACTTGCGATATAAGTGACATAGCTTCAAATGCTGGCGAAATAAACGAGTTAGCTTCAAATAGATGCGAAACACATGATGTAGCTTCAAATCAACGCGATGTAGAAGG
The DNA here is from genome assembly GCF_051020955.1 of Megalopta genalis. Classification (NCBI taxonomy): domain Eukaryota; kingdom Metazoa; phylum Arthropoda; class Insecta; order Hymenoptera; family Halictidae; genus Megalopta; species Megalopta genalis. Next base: position 93,889 of record NW_027477017.1, on the reverse strand, counting down.
TGTAGCAAGTGATTTAACTTCAAATACTTGCGATCTAAGTGGTCTAGTATCAAATGGTTGCGAAATAATCGAGTTAGCTTGAAATCCATGCGAGACACATGAAGTAGCTTCAAATCAATGCGATGTAGAAGGTTTAGCTTCAGATCCATACGAAACAAATGATTTAGCTTCAAATACTTGCGATATAAGTGATATAGCTTCAAATGCTGACGAAATGAACGAGTTACATTCAACTCCATGCGACACACATTATATATCTTCAAATCAAAGCGATGTAGATTGTTTAGCTTCAAATCCATGCGGAACAAACGATTTAGCTTCACATACTTGCGATATATGTGATATAGCTTCAAATGCTGGCGAAATAGACGAGTTGGCTTCAAATCCATGCGGAAGACATGATGTAGTTTCAAATCAATGCGATGTAGCTGGTTTAGATTCAAATCCATGCGAAACAAATGATTTAGCTTCAAATACTTGCGATATAAGTGGTCTAGCATCAAATGCTGGCGAAATAATCGAGTTATCTTCAAATCGATGCGAATCACATGATGTAGCTTCAAATCAATGCGATGTAGAAGGCTTGGCTTCAGATCCGTACGAAACAAATGATTTAGCTTCAAATACTTGCGATATAAGTGATATAGCTTCAAATGCTGACGAAATAAACGAGTTACATTCAACTCCATGCGACACACATTATATATCTTCAAATCAAAGCGATGTAGATTGTTTAGCTTCAAATCCATGCGGAACAAACGATTTAGCTTCACATACTTGCGATATATGTGATATAGCTTCAAATGCTGGCGAAATAGACGAGTTGGCTTCAAATCCATGCGGAACACATGATGTAGTTTCAAATCAATGCGATGTAGCTGGTTTAGATTCAAATCCATGCGAAACAAACGCTTTAGCTTCAAATCCATGTGAATCACATAATTTAGCTTCATATTCATGAGAAACACAAGGTTTAGCTTCAAATTCATGCGAAACAAATGATTTAGATTCAAATACTTGCGATATAAGTGATATAGCTTGAAATGCTGGCGAAATAAACGAGTTAGCTCCAAATCCATGCGAAACACATGATGTTGCTTCAAATCAATGCGATGTAGATGGTTTAGAATCAAATCCATGCGAAACAAATTATTTAGTTTCAAATACTTGCGATATAAGTGATATAGCTTCAAATGCTGGCGAAATAAACGAGTAGCTTCAAATCCATGCGAAACAAATGATGTAGCTTCAAATTAATGCGATGTATAAGGTTTAGCTTCAAATCCAAGCGAAACGAATGATTTAGGTTCAAATACTTGCGATATAAGTGATATAGCTTCAAATGCTGGCGAAATAAACGAGTTAGATTCAAATCCATGCGAAACACATTATATAGCTTCAAATCAATGCGATGTAGAAGGTTTAGATTCAAATCCATGCGGAACAAATGATTTAGCTTCAAATACATGCAATATAAGTTGTCTAGCATCAAATGCTGGCGATGTAATCGAGTTAGCTTCAAATGCATGCGAAACACATGATGTAGCTTCAAATCAATGCGATGTAGAAGGTTTAGCTTCAAATCCATGCGAAACAAATGATTTAGCTTCAAATACTTGCGATGTAAGTGATATTGCTTCAAATGCAGGCGAAACGAACGCTTTAGCTTCAAATCCATGCTAAACAAATGATTTAGCTTCAAATACTTGCTATATAAGTGACATAGCTACAAATGCAGGCGAAACAAACGCTTTAGCTTCAAATCAATGCAAAACACATGATATACCTTCATATCAATGCGATGTAGATTGTTTAGCTTCAAGTCCATGCGAAACAAATGATGTAGCTTCAAATACATGCGATATAAGTGATATAGCTTCAAATGCAGGCGAAACAAACGCTTTAGCTTCAAATCCATGCGAATCACATAATTTCGCTTCAAATTCATGAGAAACACATGGTTTAGCTTCGTATTCATGCGAAACAAATGATTTAGTTTCAAATACTTGCGATATAAGTGATCTAGCTTCAAATTCTGGCGAAATAATCGAGTTAGCTTCAACTCCATGCGATACATATGATGTAGCTTCAAATCAATGCGTTGTATAAGGTTTAGCTTCAAATCCAAGCGTAACGAATGATTTAGCTTGAAATACTTGCGATATAAGTGATATAGCTTCAAATGCTGGCGAAATAAACGAGTTAGATTCAAATCCATGCGAAACACAGTATATAGCTTCAAATCAATGCGATGTAGAAGGTTTAGCTTCAAATCCATGCGAAACAAATGATTTAGCTTCAAATACATGCAATATGAGTTGTCTAGCATCAAATGCTGGCGATGTAATCGAGTTAGCTTCAAATCCATGCGAAACACATGATGTAGCTTCAAATCAATGCGATGTAGAAGGTTTAGCTTCAAACCCATGCGAATCAAATGATTTAGCTTCAAATACTTGCGATGTAAGTGATATTGCTTCAAATGCAGGCGAAACGAACGCTTTAGCTTCAAATCCATGCTAAACAAATGATTTAGCTTCAAATACTTGCTATATAAGTGACATAGCTACAAATGCAGGCGAAACAAACGCTTTAGCTTCAAATCAATGCAAAACACATGATATACCTTCATATCAATGCGATGTAGATTGTTTAGCTTCAAGTCCATGCGAAACAAATGATGTAGCTTCAAATACATGCGATATAAGTGATATAGCTTCAAATGCAGGCGAAACAAACGCTTTAGCTTCAAATCCATGCGAATCACATAATTTCGCTTCAAATTCATGAGAAACACATGGTTTAGCTTCGTATTCATGCGAAACAAATGATTTAGTTTCAAATACTTGCGATATAAGTGATCTAGCTTCAAATTCTGGCGAAATAATCGAGTTAGCTTCAACTCCATGCGATACATATGATGTAGCTTCAAATCAATACGATGTAGAAGGTTTGGCTTCAGATCCATGCGAAACAAATGATTTAGTTTCAAATACTTGCGATATAAGTGATATAGCTTCAAATGCTGGCGAATTAACCGAGTTACCTTCAAATCCATGCGAAACACATGATATAGCTTCAAATCAATGCGATGTAGAAGGTTTAGCTTCAAATAAATGCGAAACAAGTGATTTAGCTTCAAATACTTGCGATATAAGCGATATAGCTTCAAATGCTGGCGAAATTAACGAGTTAGCTTCAAATCCATGCGAAACACATGATGTAGCTTCAAATCGATGCGATGTAGATTGTTTAGCTTCAAATCCATGCGAAACAAATGATTTAGCTTCAAATATTTGTGATATAAGTAATATAGCTTCAAATGCTGGCGAAACAATCGAGTTTGCATCAAATCCAAGCGAAACACATGATGTAGCTTCAAATCATTGCGATGTAATAGGATTATCTTCAAATCCAAGCGAAACAAATGATTTAGCTTCAAATACTTGTCAAACAATGGAGTTAGCTTCAAATTCATGCGAAACACATGATGTAGCTTCAAATCAATGCGATGTAGAAGGTTTAGCTTCAAATCCATGCGAATAAAATTATTTAGCTTCAAATACTTGCGATATATGTGATATAGCTTCAAATGCTGACGAATTAACCGAGTTACCTTCAAATCCATGCGAAACACATGATATAGCTTCAAATCAATGCGATGTAGAAGGTTTAGCTTCAAATAAATGCGAAACAAGTGATTTAGCTTCAAATACTTGCGATATAAGCGATATAGCTTCAAATGCTGGCGAAATTACCGAGTTAGCTTCAAATCCATGCGAAACACATGATGTAGCTTCAAATCGATGCGATGTAGATTGTTTAGCTTCAAATCCATGCGAAACAAATGATTTAGCTTCAAATATTTGTGATATAAGTAATATAGCTTCAAATGCTGGCGAAACAATCGAGTTTGCATCAAATCCAAGCGAAACACATGATGTAGCTTCAAATCATTGCGATGTAATAGGATTATCTTCAAATCCAAGCGAAACAAATGATTTAGCTTCAAATACTTGTCAAACAATGGAGTTAGCTTCAAATTCATGCGAAACACATGATGTAGCTTCAAATCAATGCGATGTAGAAGGTTTAGCTTCAAATCCATGCGAATAAAATTATTTAGCTTCAAATACTTGCGATATATGTGATATAGCTTCAAATGCTGACGAAATAAACGAGATACATTCAACTCCATGCGACACACATTATATATCTTTAAATCAAAGCGATGTAGATTGTTTAGCTTCAAATCCATGCGGAACAAACGATTTAGCTTCACATACTTGCGATATATGTGATATAGCTTAAAATGCTGGCGAAATAGACGAGTTGGCTTCAAATCCATGCGGAACACATGATGTAGTTTCAAATCAATGCGATGTAGCTGGTTTAGATTCAAATCCATGCGAAACAAATGATTTAGCTTCAAATATTTGTGATATAAGTAATATAGCTTCAAATGCTGGCGAAATAATCGAGTTTGCATCAAATCCAGGCGAAACACATGATGTAGCTTCAAATCATTGCGATGTAATAGGATTATCTTCAAATCCAAGCGAAATAAATGATTTAGCTTCAAATACTTGTCAAAGAAAGGAGTTAGCTTCAAATTCATGCGAAACACATGATGTAGCATCAAATCAATGCGATGTAGAAGGTTTAGCTTCAAATCCATGCGAAACAAATGATTTAGCTTCAAATACTTGCGATATAAGTGATATATTCTCAAATGTTGGCGAAATAATCGAGTTGGCTTCAAATCCATGCGAAACACATGACGTAGCTTCAAATCAATGCGATGTAGAAGGATTACCTACAAATCCATGCGAAACAAATGATTTAGCTTCAAATACTTGCGATATAAGTGGTCTAGCATCAAATGCTGGCGAAATAATCGAGTTAGTTTCAAATCCAAGCGAAACACATGATGTAGCTTCAAATCAATGCGATGTAGTAGGATTATCTTCAAATCCAGGCGAAACATATGATTTAGCTTCAAATACTTGTCAAACAAACGTGTTAGCTTCAAATGCATGCGAAACACATGATGTAGCTTCAAATCAATGCGATGTAGAAGGTTTAGCTTCACATCCACGGGAAACAAATGATTTAGCTTCAAATACTTGCGATATCAGTGATATAGCTTCAAATTCTGGCGAAATAATCGAGTTAGATTCAACTCCATGCGAAACCAATGATGTAACTTCAAATCAATGCGATGTTGAAGGTTTAGCTTCAAATTCACGCGAAACAAATTATTTAGCTTCAAATACTTGCAATAGAAGTGATATAGTTTCAAATGCTGGCGAAATAATCGAGTTAGCTTCAAATCCATGCGAAACACATGATGTAACTTCAAATACTTGCGATATAAGTGATATAGTTTGAAATGCTGGCGAAATAATCGTGTTAGCCTCAAATCCACGCGAAACACATGATGTAGCTTCATATGTATAAGGTTTAGCATCAAATCCATGCGAGAAAAATGATTGAGCTTCAAATACTTGCGACGTAAGTAATATAGCTTCAAATGCAAGAGAAACAATCGAGTTAGCTTCAAATCCATGCCAATCACATAATTAAGCTTCTAATTCATGCGAAACACATGGTTTAGCTTCATATTCATGCGAAACCAATGGTTTAGCTTCAAATACTTGCGACGTATGTGATATAGCCACAAATGCAGGCGAAGCAAACGAGTTGGCTTCAAATCCATGCGAAATACATGATGTAGCTTCAAAACAATGCGATGTAGAAAGATTAGCTTCAAATCCATGCGAAACACATGATGTTGCCTCAATTCAATGCGATGTATAAGGTTTAGCTTCAACTCCATTCGAAACAAATGATTTAGCTTCAAATACTTGCGATATAAGTGATACAGCTTCAAATGCTGGCGAAATAAACGAGTTACCTTCAAATACATGCGAAACACATGATGTAGCTTCAAATCAATGCGATGTAGATGGTTTAGCTTCAAATCCAAGCGAAACAAATGATTTAGCTTCAAATACTTGCGATATAAGTGATATAGCTTCAAATGCTGGCGAAATAAACGAGTTAGCTTCAAATCCATCCGAAACACATGATGTAGCTTCAAATCAATGCGATGTACAAGGTTTAGCTTCAAATCCATGCGAAACAAATTATTTAGCTTCAAATACTTGCGATATAAGTTATACAGTTTCAAATTATGGCGAAATAAACGAGTTATCTTCAAATCCATGCGAAACACATGATGTAACTTCAATTCAATGCGATGTAGAAGGTTTGGCTTCACATCCACGGGAAACAAATGATTTAGCTTCAAATACTTGCGATATATGTGATATAGCTTCAAATTCTGGCGAAATAATCGAGTTAGATTCAACTCCATGCGATACCAATGAAGTAACTTCAAATCAATGCGATGTTGAAGGTTTAACTTCATATCCAAGTGTAGCAAGCGATTTAACTTCAAATACTTGCGATATAAGTTGTCTAGCATCAAATGCTGGCGCAATAATCGAGATAGCTTCAAATCCATGCGAAACACATGATGTAGTTCCAAATCAATGCGATCTAGAAGGTTTAGCTTCAAATCCATGCGAATCAAATGATTTAGCTTCAAATACCGGCGATATAAGTGATATAGCTTCAAATGCTGGCGAAATAAACGAGTTAGCTTCAAATCCATGCGAAACACATGATGTAGTTTCAAATCAATGCGGTGTAGAAAGTTTAGCTTCAAATCCATGCGAAAACAAATTATTTAGCTTCAAATACTTGCGATATAAGTGATATAGCTTCAAATGGTGGCGAAATAAACGAGTTAGTTTCAAATCCATGCGAAACACATGATGTAGCTTCAAATCAATGCGATGTAGAAGGTTTAGCTTCAAATCCATGCGAAACAAATTATTTAGCTTCAAATACTTGCGATATAAGTTATACAGTTTCAAATTATGGCGAAATAATCGAGTTAGCTTCAAATCCATGCGAAACACATGATGTAACTTCAAATCAATGCGATGTAGAAGGTTTGGCTTCACATCCACGGGAAACAAATGATTTAGATTCAAATACTTGCGATATAAGTGATATAGCTTCAAATTCTGGCGAAATAATCGAGTTAGATTCAACTCCATGCGAAACCAATGATGTAACTTCAAATCAATGCGATGTTGAAGGTTTAGCTTCAAATTCACGCGAAACAAATGATTTAGCTTCAAATACTTGCGATATAAGTGAAATAGTTTCAAATGCTGGCGAAATAAACGAGTTAACTTCATATCCATGCGAAACACATGATGTAACTTCAATTCAATGCGATGTAGAAGGTTTGGCTTCACATCCACGGGAAACAAATGATTTAGCTTCAAATACTTGCGATATATGTGATATAGCTTCAAATTCTGGCGAAATAATCGAGTTAGATTCAACTCCATGCGATACCAATGAAGTAACTTCAAATCAATGCGATGTTGAAGGTTTAACTTCATATCCAAGTGTAGCAAGCGATTTAACTTCAAATACTTGCGATATAAGTTGTCTAGCATCAAATGCTGGCGAAATAATCGAGTTAGCTTCAAATCCATGCGAAACACATGATGTAACTTCAAATACTTGCGATATAAGTGATATAGTTTGAAATGCTGGCGAAATAATCGTGTTAGCTTCAAATCCACGCGAAACACATGATGTAGCTTCATATGCATAAGGTTTAGCATCAAATCCATGCGAAAAAAATGATTGAGCTTCAAATACTTGCGACGTAAGTAATATAGCTTCAAATGCAAGCGAAACAAACGAGTTAGCTTCAAATCCATGCCAATCACATAATTAAGCTTCTAATTCATGCGAAACACATGGTTTAGCTTCATATTCATGCGAAACCAATGGTTTAGCTTCAAACACTTGCGACGTATGTGATATAGCCACAAATGCAGGCGAAGCAAACGAGTTGGCTTCAAATCCATGCGAAATACATGATGTAGCTTCAAAACAATGCGATGTAGAAAGATTAGCTTCAAATCCATGCGAAACAAATTATTTAGCTTCAAATACTTGCGATATAAGTTATACAGTTTCAAATTATGGCGAAATAAACGAGTTAGCTTCAAATCCATGCGAAACACATGATGTAACTTCAATTCAATGCGATGTAGAAGGTTTGGCTTCACATCCACGGGAAACAAATGATTTAGCTTCAAATACTTGCGATATAAGTGATATAGCTTCAAATTCTGGCGAAATAATCGAGTTAGATTCAACTCCATGCGATACCAATGAAGTAACTTCAAATCAATGCGATGTTGAAGGTTTAACTTCTTATCCAAGTGTAGCAAGCGATTTAACTTCAAATACCTGCGATATAAGTTGTCTAGCATCAAATGCTGGCGAAATAATCGAGTTATCTTCAAATCCATGCGAAACACATGATGTAGTTTCAAATCAATGCGATGTAGCTGGTTTAGATGCAAATCCATGCGAAACAAATGATTTAGCTTCAAATACTTGCGATGTAAGTTATATAGCTTCAAATGCTGGCGAAATAAACGAGTTAGCTTCAAATCCATGCGAAACAAATGATGTAGCTTCAAATCAATGCGATGTAGAAGGTTTAGCTTCAAATCCATGCGAAACAAATGATGTAGCTTCAAATCAATGCGATGTAGAAGGTTTAGCTTCAAATCCATGCGAAACAAATGATGTAGCTTCAAATCAATGCGATGTAGAAGGTTTAGCTTCAAATCCATGCGAAACATATGATTTAGATTCAAATACTTGCGATATAAGTGATATAGCTTCAAATTCTGGCGAAATAATCGAGTTAGATTCAACTCCATGCGAAACCAATGATGTAACTTCAAATCAATGCGATGTTGAAGGTTTAGCTTCAAATTCACGCGAAACAAATGATTTAGCTTCAAATACTTGCGATATAAGTGAAATAGTTTCAAATGCTGGCGAAATAAACGAGTTAACTTCATATCCATGCGAAACACATGATGTAGCTTCAAATCAATGCGATGTTGAAGGTTTAACTTCATATCCATGTGTAGCAAGCGATTTAACTTCAAATACTTGCGATATAAGTTGTCTGGCATCAAATGCTGGCGAAATAATCGAGTTAGCTTCAAATCCATGCGAAACACATGATGTAGTTTCAAATCAATGCGATGTAGCTGGTTTAGATTCAAATCCATGCGAAACAAATGATTTAGCTTCAAATCAATAGGATGTAGAAGGTTTAGCTTCAAATCCATGCGAAACAAATTATTTATCTTCAAATATTTGCGATATAAGTGATATAGTTTCAAATGCTGACGAAATAATCGAGTTAGCTTCAAATCCTTGCGAAACATATGATGTAGCTTCAAATCAATGCAATGTAGAAAGTTTGTCTTCAGATCCATGCGAAACAAATGATTTAGCTTCAAATACTTGCGATATAAGTGATATAGATTCTAATGCTGGCGAAATAAACGAGTTAGCTTCAAATGCAGGAGAAACACATGATGTAGGTTCAAATCAAAGCGATGTAGAAGGATTAGTTTCAAATCCATTTTAAAAAATGATTTTGTTTCAAATACTTGTGATTTAAGTGATATAGCTCAAATGCAGGCGAAACAAACGATTGAGCTTCAAATCCATGCTAATCACATAATTTAGCTTCAAATTCATGCGAAACGTATGGTTTAGCTTCAAATTCATGCGAAACAAATGATTTAGTTTCAAATACTTGCGATATAATTGAAATAGCTTCAAATGCTGGCGAAATAAACGAGTTAGCTCCAAATCCACGCGAAACACATCATGTAGCATCAAACTAATGCGATGTAGAAGGTTTAGCTTCAAATCCGAGCGAAACAAATGATTTATCTTCAAATACTTGCGTTATAAGAGATATTGCTTCAAATGCAGGCGAAACGAACGAGTTAGCTTCAAATCCATGTGAAACACATGACGTAGCTTCAAATCAATGCGATGTTGAAGGTTTAGCTTCAAATCCACGCGAAACAAATGATTTAACTTCAAATACTTGCGATCTAAGTGGTCTAGCATCAAATGCTTGCGAAATAATCGAGTTAGCTTCAAATCCATGCGAAACACATGATGTAGCTTCAAATCAAAACGATGTAGCTGGTTTAGATTCAAATCCATGCGAAACAAATGATTTAGCTTCAAATACTTGCGATGTAAGTTATATAGCTTCAAATGCTGGCGAAATAAACGAGTTAGCTTCAAATCCATGCGAAACACATGATCTAGCTTCAAATCCATGCGAAACACATGATCTAGCTTCAAATCAATGCGATGTAGAAGGTTTAGCTTCTAATCCATGCGAAACAAATTATTTAGCTTCAAATACTTGCGTTATAAGTGATATAGTTTCAAATTATGGCGAAATAATCGAGTTAGCTTCAAATCCATGCGAAACACATGATGTAGCTTCAAATCAATGCGATGTAGAAGGTTTAGAATCAAATCCATGCGAAACAAATGATTTAGCTTCAAACACTTGCGATATAAGTGATATAGCTTCAAATTCTGGCGAAATAATCGAGTTAGCTTCAACTCCATGCGAAACCAATGATGTAGCTTCAAATCAATGCGATGTTGAAGGCTTAACTTCATATCCAAGTGTAGCAAGCGATTTAACTTCAAATACTTGCGATATAAGTTGTCTAGCATCAAATGCTGGCGAAATAATCGAGTTAGCTTCAAATCCATGCGAAACACATGATGTAGTTTCAAATCAAAACAATGTAGCTGGTTTAGATTCAAATCCATGCGAAACCAATGATTTAGCTTCAAATACTTGCGATGTAAGTTATATAGCTTCAAATGCTAGCGAAATAAACGAGTTAGCTTCAAATCCATGCGAAACACATGATCTAGCTTCAAATCAATGCGATGTAGAAGGTTTAGCTTCTAATCCATGCGAAACAAATTATTTAGCTTCAAATACTTGCGTTATAAGTGATATAGTTTCAAATTATGGCGAAATAATCGAGTTAGCTTCAAATCCATGCGAAACACATGATGTAGCTTCAAATCAATGCGATGTAGAAGGTTTAGAATCAAATCCATGCGAAACAAATGATTTAGCTTCAAACACTTGCGATATAAGTGATATAGCTTCAAATTCTGGCGAAATAATCGAGTTAGCTTCAACTCCATGCGAAACCAATGATGTAGCTTCAAATCAATGCGATGTTGAAGGCTTAACTTGATATCCAAGTGTAGCAAGCGATTTAACTTCAAATACTTGCGATATAAGTTGTCTAGCATCAAATGCTGGCGAAATAATCGAGTAAGCTTCAAATCCATGCGAAACACATGATGTAGTTTCAAATCAATGCGATGTAGCTGGTTTATATTCAAATCCATGCGAAACAAATGATTTAGCTTCAAATACTTGCGATGTAAGTTATATAGCATCAAATGCTGGCGAAATAAACGAGTTAGCTTCAAATCCATGCGAAACACATGATGTAGTTTCAAATCAATGCGGTGTAGAAAGTTTAGCTTCAAATCCATGCGAAACAAATTATTTAGCTTCAAATACTTGCGATATAAGTGATATAGCTTCAAATGGTGGCGAAATAAACGAGTTAGTTTCAAATCCATGCGATACACATGATGTAGCTTCAAATCAATGCGATGTAGAAGGTTTAGAATCAAATCCATGCGCAACAAATGATTTAGCTTCAAATACTTGCGATATAAGTGATACAGCTTCAAATGCTGGCGAAATAAACGAGTTAGCTTCAAATCCATCCGAAACACATGATGTAGCTTCAAATCAATGCGATGTAGAAGGTTTAGCTTCAAATCCATGCGAAACAAATTATTTAGCTTCAAATACTTGCGATATATGTTATACAGTTTCAAATTATGGCGAAATAATCGAGTTAGCTTCATATCCATGCGAAACACATGATGTAACTTCAAATCAATGCGATGTAGAAGGTTTGGCTTCACATCCACGGGAAACAAATGATTTAGCTTCAAATACTTGCGATATAAGTGATATAGCTTCAAATTATGGCGAAATAATCGAGTTAGATTCAACTCCATGCGAAACCAATGATGTAACTTCAAATCAATGCGATGTTGAAGGTTTAGCTTCAAATTCACGCGAAACAAATTATTTAGCTTCAAATACTTGCAATAGAAGTGATATAGTTTCAAATGCTGGCGAAATAATCGAGTTAGCTTCAAATCCATGCGAAACACATGATGTAACTTCAAATACTTGCGATATAAGTGATATAGTTTGAAATGCTGGCGAAATAATCGTGTTAGCCTCAAATCCACGCGAAACACATGATGTAGCTTCATATGTATAAGGTTTAGCATCAAATCCATGCGAGAAAAATGATTGAGCTTCAAATACTTGCGACGTAAGTAATATAGCTTCAAATGCAAGAGAAACAATCGAGTTAGCTTCAAATCCATGCCAATCACATAATTAAGCTTCTAATTCATGCGAAACACATGGTTTAGCTTCATATTCATGCGAAACCAATGGTTTAGCTTCAAATACTTGCGACGTATGTGATATAGCCACAAATGCAGGCGAAGCAAACGAGTTGGCTTCAAATCCATGCGAAATACATGATGTAGCTTCAAAACAATGCGATGTAGAAAGATTAGCTTCAAATCCATGCGAAACGCATGATGTTGCCTCAATTCAATGCGATGTATAAGGTTTAGCTTCAACTCCATTCGAAACAAATGATTTAGCTTCAAATACTTGCGATATAAGTGATACAGCTTCAAATGCTGGCGAAATAAACGAGTTACCTTCAAATACATGCGAAACACATGATGTAGCTTCAAATCAATGCGATGTAGATGGTTTAGCTTCAAATCCAAGCGAAACAAATGATTTAGCTTCAAATACTTGCGATATAAGTGATATAGCTTCAAATGCTGGCGAAATAAACGAGTTAGCTTCAAATCCATCCGAAACACATGATGTAGCTTCAAATCAATGCGATGTACAAGGTTTAGCTTCAAATCCATGCGAAACAAATTATTTAGCTTCAAATACTTGCGATATAAGTTATACAGTTTCAAATTATGGCGAAATAAACGAGTTAGCTTCAAATCCATGCGAAACACATGATGTAACTTCAATTCAATGCGATGTAGAAGGTTTGGCTTCACATCCACGGGAAACAAATGATTTAGCTTCAAATACTTGCGATATATGTGATATAGCTTCAAATTCTGGCGAAATAATCGAGTTAGATTCAACTCCATGCGATACCAATGAAGTAACTTCAAATCAATGCGATGTTGAAGGTTTAACTTCATATCCAAGTGTAGCAAGCGATTTAACTTCAAATACTTGCGATATAAGTTGTCTAGCATCAAATGCTGGCGAAATAATCGAGATAGCTTCAAATCCATGCGAAACACATGATGTAGTTCCAAATCAATGCGATCTAGAAGGTTTAGCTTCAAATCCATGCGAATCAAATGATTTAGCTTCAAATACCGGCGATATAAGTGATATAGCTTCAAATGCTGGCGAAATAAACGAGTTAGCTTCAAATCCATGCGAAACACATGATGTAGTTTCAAATCAATGCGGTGTAGAAAGTTTAGCTTCAAATCCATGCGAAAACAAATTATTTAGCTTCAAATACTTGCGATATAAGTGATATAGCTTCAAATGGTGGCGAAATAAACGAGTTAGTTTCAAATCCATGCGAAACACATGATGTAGCTTCAAATCAATGCGATGTAGAAGGTTTAGCTTCAAATCCATGCGAAACAAATTATTTAGCTTCAAATACTTGCGATATAAGTTATACAGTTTCAAATTATGGCGAAATAATCGAGTTAGCTTCAAATCCATGCGAAACACATGATGTAACTTCAAATCAATGCGATGTAGAAGGTTTGGCTTCACATCCACGGGAAACAAATGATTTAGATTCAAATACTTGCGATATAAGTGATATAGCTTCAAATTCTGGCGAAATAATCGAGTTAGATTCAACTCCATGCGAAACCAATGATGTAACTTCAAATCAATGCGATGTTGAAGGTTTAGCTTCAAATTCACGCGAAACAAATGATTTAGCTTCAAATACTTGCGATATAAGTGAAATAGTTTCAAATGCTGGCGAAATAAACGAGTTAACTTCATATCCATGCGAAACACATGATGTAGCTTCAAATCAATGCGATGTAGATGGTTTAGCTTCAAATCCATGCGAAACAAATTATTTAGCTTCAAATACTTGCGATAGAAGTGATATAGTTTCAAATGCTGGCGAAATAATCGAGTTAGCTTCAAATCCATGCGAAACACATGATGTAACTTCAAATACTTGCGATATAAGTGATATAGTTTGAAATGCTGGCGAAATAATCGTGTTAGCTTCAAATCCACGCGAAACACATGATGTAGCTTCATATGCATAAGGTTTAGCATCAAATCCATGCGAAAAAAATGATTGAGCTTCAAATACTTGCGACGTAAGTAATATAGCTTCAAATGCAAGCGAAACAAACGAGTTAGCTTCAAATCCATGCCAATCACATAATTAAGCTTCTAATTCATGCGAAACACATGGTTTAGCTTCATATTCATGCGAAACCAATGGTTTAGCTTCAAACACTTGCGACGTATGTGATATAGCCACAAATGCAGGCGAAGCAAACGAGTTGGCTTCAAATCCATGCGAAATACATGATGTAGCTTCAAAACAATGCGATGTAGAAAGATTAGCTTCAAATCCATGCGAAACACATGATGTTGCCTCAATTCAATGCGATGTATAAGGTTTAGCTTCAACTCCATTCGAAACAAATGATTTAGCTTCAAATACTTGCGATATAAGTGATACAGCTTCAAATGCTGGCGAAATAAACGAGTTACCTTCAAATACATGCGAAACACATGATGTAGCTTCAAATCAATGCGATGTAGATGGTTTAGCTTCAAATCCAAGCGAAACAAATGATTTAGCTTCAAATACTTGCGATATAAGTGATATAGCTTCAAATGCTGGCGAAATAAACGAGTTAGCTTCAAATCCATCCGAAACACATGATGTAGCTTCAAATCAATGCGATGTAGAAGGTTTAGCTTCAAATCCATGCGAAACAAATTATTTAGCTTCAAATACTTGCGATATAAGTTATACAGTTTCAAATTATGGCGAAATAAACGAGTTAGCTTCAAATCCATGCGAAACACATGATGTAACTTCAATTCAATGCGATGTAGAAGGTTTGGCTTCACATCCACGGGAAACAAATGATTTAGCTTCAAATACTTGCGATATAAGTGATATAGCTTCAAATTCTGGCGAAATAATCGAGTTAGATTCAACTCCATGCGATACCAATGAAGTAACTTCAAATCAATGCGATGTTGAAGGTTTAACTTCTTATCCAAGTGTAGCAAGCGATTTAACTTCAAATACTTGCGATATAAGTTGTCTAGCATCAAATGCTGGCGAAATAATCGAGTTATCTTCAAATCCATGCGAAACACATGATGTAGTTTCAAATCAATGCGATGTAGCTGGTTTAGATGCAAATCCATGCGAAACAAATGATTTAGCTTCAAATACTTGCGATGTAAGTTATATAGCTTCAAATGCTGGCGAAATAAACGAGTTAGCTTCAAATCCATGCGAAACAAATGATGTAGCTTCAAATCAATGCGATGTAGAAGGTTTAGCTTCAAATCCATGCGAAACAAATGATGTAGCTTCAAATCAATGCGATGTAGAAGGTTTAGCTTCAAATCCATGCGAAACATATGATTTAGATTCAAATACTTGCGATATAAGTGATATAGCTTCAAATTCTGGCGAAATAATCGAGTTAGATTCAACTCCATGCGAAACCAATGATGTAACTTCAAATCAATGCGATGTTGAAGGTTTAGCTTCAAATTCACGCGAAACAAATGATTTAGCTTCAAATACTTGCGATATAAGTGAAATAGTTTCAAATGCTGGCGAAATAAACGAGTTAACTTCATATCCATGCGAAACACATGATGTAGCTTCAAATCAATGCGATGTTGAAGGTTTAACTTCATATCCATGTGTAGCAAGCGATTTAACTTCAAATACTTGCGATATAAGTTGTCTGGCATCAAATGCAGGCGAAACAAACGATTGAGCTTCAAATCCATGCTAATCACATAATTTAGCTTCAAATTCATGCGAAACGTATGGTTTAGCTTCAAATTCATGCGAAACAAATGATTTAGTTTCAAATACTTGCGATATAATTGAAATAGCTTCAAATGCTGGCGAAATAAACGAGTTAGCTCCAAATCCACGCGAAACACATCATGTAGCATCAAACTAATGCGATGTAGAAGGTTTAGCTTCAAATCCGAGCGAAACAAATGATTTATCTTCAAATACTTGCGTTATAAGAGATATTGCTTCAAATGCAGGCGAAACGAACGAGTTAGCTTCAAATCCATGTGAAACACATGACGTAGCTTCAAATCAATGCGATGTTGAAGGTTTAGCTTCAAATCCACGCGAAACAAATGATTTAACTTCAAATACTTGCGATCTAAGTGGTCTAGCATCAAATGCTTGCGAAATAATCGAGTTAGCTTCAAATCCATGCGAAACACATGATGTAGCTTCAAATCAAAACGATGTAGCTGGTTTAGCTTCAAATACTTGCGATGTAAGTTATATAGCTTCAAATGCTGGCGAAATAAACGAGTTAGCTTCAAATCCATGCGAAACACATGATCTAGCTTCAAATCAATGCGATGTAGAAGGTTTAGCTTCTAATCCATGCGAAACAAATTATTTAGCTTCAAATACTTGCGTTATAAGTGATATAGTTTCAAATTATGGCGAAATAATCGAGTTAGCTTCAAATTAATGCGAAACACATGATATAGCTTCAAATCAATGCGATGTTGAAGGTTTAACTTCATATCCAAGTGTAGCAAGCGATTTAACTTCAAATACTTGCGATATAAGTTGTCTAGCATCAAATGCTGGCGAAATAATCGAGTAAGCTTCAAATCCATGCGAAACACATGATGTAGTTTCAAATCAATGCGATGTAGCTGGTTTATATTCAAATCCATGCGAAACAAATGATTTAGCTTCAAATACTTGCGATGTAAGTTATATAGCATCAAATGCTGGCGAAATAAACGAGTTAGCTTCAAATCCATGCGAAACACATGATGTAGTTTCAAATCAATGCGGTGTAGAAAGTTTAGCTTCAAATCCATGCGAAACAAATTATTTAGCTTCAAATACTTGCGATATAAGTGATATAGCTTCAAATGGTGGCGAAATAAACGAGTTAGTTTCAAATCCATGCGATACACATGATGTAGCTTCAAATCAATGCGATGTAGAAGGTTTAGAATCAAATCCATGCGCAACAAATGATTTAGCTTCAAATACTTGCGATATAAGTGATACAGCTTCAAATGCTGGCGAAATAAACGAGTTAGCTTCAAATCCATCCGAAACACATGATGTAGCTTCAAATCAATGCGATGTAGAAGGTTTAGCTTCACATCCACGGGAAACAAATGATTTAGCTTCAAATACTTGCGATATAAGTGATATAGCTTCAAATTATGGCGAAATAATCGAGTTAGATTCAACTCCATGCGAAACCAATGATGTAACTTCAAATCAATGCGATGTTGAAGGTTTAGCTTCAAATTCACGCGAAACAAATTATTTAGCTTCAAATACTTGCAATAGAAGTGATATAGTTTCAAATGCTGGCGAAATAATCGAGTTAGCTTCAAATCCATGCGAAACACATGATGTAACTTCAAATACTTGCGATATAAGTGATATAGTTTGAAATGCTGGCGAAATAATCGTGTTAGCCTCAAATCCACGCGAAACACATGATGTAGCTTCATATGTATAAGGTTTAGCATCAAATCCATGCGAGAAAAATGATTGAGCTTCAAATACTTGCGACGTAAGTAATATAGCTTCAAATGCAAGAGAAACAATCGAGTTAGCTTCAAATCCATGCCAATCACATAATTAAGCTTCTAATTCATGCGAAACACATGGTTTAGCTTCATATTCATGCGAAACCAATGGTTTAGCTTCAAATACTTGCGACGTATGTGATATAGCCACAAATGCAGGCGAAGCAAACGAGTTGGCTTCAAATCCATGCGAAATACATGATGTAGCTTCAAAACAATGCGATGTAGAAAGATTAGCTTCAAATCCATGCGAAACACATGATGTTGCCTCAATTCAATGCGATGTATAAGGTTTAGCTTCAACTCCATTCGAAACAAATGATTTAGCTTCAAATACTTGCGATATAAGTGATACAGCTTCAAATGCTGGCGAAATAAACGAGTTACCTTCAAATACATGCGAAACACATGATGTAGCTTCAAATCAATGCGATGTAGATGGTTTAGCTTCAAATCCAAGCGAAACAAATGATTTAGCTTCAAATACTTGCGATATAAGTGATATAGCTTCAAATGCTGGCGAAATAAACGAGTTAGTTTCAAATCCATCCGAAACACATGATGTAGCTTCAAATCAATGCGATGTACAAGGTTTAGCTTCAAATCCATGCGAAACAAATTATTTAGCTTCAAATACTTGCGATATAAGTTATACAGTTTCAAATTATGGCGAAATAAACGAGTTAGCTTCAAATCCATGCGAAACACATGATGTAACTTCAATTCAATGCGATGTAGAAGGTTTGGCTTCACATCCACGGGAAACAAATGATTTAGCTTCAAATACTTGCGATATATGTGATATAGCTTCAAATTCTGGCGAAATAATCGAGTTAGATTCAACTCCATGCGATACCAATGAAGTAACTTCAAATCAATGCGATGTTGAAGGTTTAACTTCATATCCAAGTGTAGCAAGCGATTTAACTTCAAATACTTGCGATATAAGTTGTCTAGCATCAAATGCTGGCGAAATAATCGAGATAGCTTCAAATCCATGCGAAACACATGATGTAGTTCCAAATCAATGCGATCTAGAAGGTTTAGCTTCAAATCCATGCGAATCAAATGATTTAGCTTCAAATACCGGCGATATAAGTGATATAGCTTCAAATGCTGGCGAAATAAACGAGTTAGCTTCAAATCCATGCGAAACACATGATGTAGTTTCAAATCAATGCGGTGTAGAAAGTTTAGCTTCAAATCCATGCGAAAACAAATTATTTAGCTTCAAATACTTGCGATATAAGTGATATAGCTTCAAATGGTGGCGAAATAAACGAGTTAGTTTCAAATCCATGCGAAACACATGATGTAGCTTCAAATCAATGCGATGTAGAAGGTTTAGCTTCAAATCCATGCGAAACAAATTATTTAGCTTCAAATACTTGCGATATAAGTTATACACTTTCAAATTATGGCGAAATAATCGAGTTAGCTTCAAACCCATGCGAAACACATGATGTAACTTCAAATCAATACGATGTAGAAGGTTTGGCTTTACATCCACGGGAAACAAATGATTTAGATTCAAATACTTGCGATATAAGTGATATAGCTCCAAATTCTGGCGAAATAATCGAGTTAGATTCAACTCCATGCGAAACCAATGATGTAACTTCAAATCAATGCGATGTTGAAGGTTTAGCTTCAAATTCACGCGAAACAAATGATTTAGCTTCAAATACTTGCGATATAAGTGAAATAGTTTCAAATGCTGGCGAAATAAACGAGTTAACTTCATATCCATGCGAAACACATGATGTAGCTTCAAATCAATGCGATGTAGATGGTTTAGCTTCAAATCCATGCGAAACAAATTATTTAGCTTCAAATACTTGCGATAGAAGTGATATAGTTTCAAATGCTGGCGAAATAATCGAGTTAGCTTCAAATCCATGCGAAACACATGATGTAACTTCAAATACTTGCGATATAAGTGATATAGTTTGAAATGCTGGCGAAATAATCGTGTTAGCTTCAAATCCACGCGAAACACATGATGTAGCTTCATATGCATAAGGTTTAGCATCAAATCCATGCGAAAAAAATGATTGAGCTTCAAATACTTGCGACGTAAGTAATATAGCTTCAAATGCAAGCGAAACAAACGAGTTAGCTTCAAATCCATGCCAATCACATAATTAAGCTTCTAATTCATGCGAAACACATGGTTTAGCTTCATATTCATGCGAAACCAATGGTTTAGCTTCAAACACTTGCGACGTATGTGATATAGCCACAAATGCAGGCGAAGCAAACGAGTTGGCTTCAAATCCATGCGAAATACATGATGTAGCTTCAAAACAATGCGATGTAGAAAGATTAGCTTCAAATCCATGCGAAACACATGATGTTGCCTCAATTCAATGCGATGTATAAGGTTTAGCTTCAACTCCATTCGAAACAAATGATTTAGCTTCAAATACTTGCGATATAAGTGATACAGCTTCAAATGCTGGCGAAATAAACGAGTTACCTTCAAATACATGCGAAACACATGATGTAGCTTCAAATCAATGCGATGTAGATGGTTTAGCTTCAAATCCAAGCGAAACAAATGATTTAGCTTCAAATACTTGCGATATAAGTGATATAGCTTCAAATGCTGGCGAAATAAACGAGTTAGCTTCAAATCCATCCGAAACACATGATGTAGCTTCAAATCAATGCGATGTAGAAGGTTTAGCTTCAAATCCATGCGAAACAAATTATTTAGCTTCAAATACTTGCGATATAAGTTATACAGTTTCAAATTATGGCGAAATAAACGAGTTAGCTTCAAATCCATGCGAAACACATGATGTAACTTCAATTCAATGCGATGTAGAAGGTTTGGCTTCACATCCACGGGAAACAAATGATTTTGCTTCAAATACTTGCGATATAAGTGATATAGCTTCAAATTCTGGCGAAATAATCGAGTTAGATTCAACTCCATGCGATACCAATGAAGTAACTTCAAATCAATGCGATGTTGAAGGTTTAACTTCTTATCCAAGTGTAGCAAGCGATTTAACTTCAAATACTTGCGATATAAGTTGTCTAGCATCAAATGCTGGCGAAATAATCGAGTTATCTTCAAATCCATGCGAAACACATGATGTAGTTTCAAATCAATGCGATGTAGCTGGTTTAGATGCAAATCCATGCGAAACAAATGATTTAGCTTCAAATACTTGCGATGTAAGTTATATAGCTTCAAATGCTGGCGAAATAAACGAGTTAGCTTCAAATCCATGCGAAACAAATGATGTAGCTTCAAATCAATGCGATGTAGAAGGTTTAGCTTCAAATCCATGCGAAACAAATGATGTAGCTTCAAATCAATGCGATGTAGAAGGTTTAGCTTCAAATCCATGCGAAACATATGATGTAGATTCAAATACTTGCGATATAAGTGATATAGCTTCAAATTCTGGCGAAATAATCGAGTTAGATTCAACTCCATGCGAAACCAATGATGTAACTTCAAATCAATGCGATGTTGAAGGTTTAGCTTCAAATTCACGCGAAACAAATGATTTAGCTTCAAATACTTGCGATATAAGTGAAATAGTTTCAAATGCTGGCGAAATAAACGAGTTAACTTCATATCCATGCGAAACACATGATGTAGCTTCAAATCAATGCGATGTAGATGGTTTAGCTTCAAATCCATGCGAAACAAATTATTTAGCTTCAAATACTTGCGATAGAAGTGATATAGTTTCAAATGCTGGCGAAATAATCGAGTTAGCTTCAAATCCATGCGAAACACATGATGTAACTTCAAATACTTGCGATATAAGTGATATAGTTTGAAATGCTGGCGAAATAATCGTGTTAGCTTGAAATCCACGCGAAACACATGATGTAGCTTCATATGCATAAGGTTTAGCATCAAATCCATGCGAAAAAAATGATTGAGCTTCAAATACTTGCGACGTAAGTAATATAGCTTCAAATGCAAGCGAAACAAACGAGTTAGCTTCAAATCCATGCCAATCACATAATTAAGCTTCTAATTCATGCGAAACACATGGTTTAGCTTCATATTCATGCGAAACCAATGGTTTAGCTTCAAACACTTGCGACGTATGTGATATAGCCACAAATGCAGGCGAAGCAAACGAGTTGGCTTCAAATCCATGCGAAATACATGATGTAGCTTCAAAACAATGCGATGTAGAAAGATTAGCTTCAAATCCATGCGAAACACATGATGTTGCCTCAATTCAATGCGATGTATAAGGTTTAGCTTCAACTCCATTCGAAACAAATGATTTAGCTTCAAATACTTGCGATATAAGTGATACAGCTTCAAATGCTGGCGAAATAAACGAGTTACCTTCAAATACATGCGAAACACATGATGTAGCTTCAAATCAATGCGATGTAGATGGTTTAGCTTCAAATCCAAGCGAAACAAATGATTTAGCTTCAAATACTTGCGATATAAGTGATATAGCTTCAAAAGCTGGCGAAATAAACGAGTTAGCTTCAAATCCATCCGAAACACATGATGTAGCTTCAAATCAATGCGATGTAGAAGGTTTAGCTACAAATCCATGCGAAACAAATGATTCAGCCTCAAATACTTGCGATATAATTGATATAGTTTCAAATTATGCCGAAATAATCGAGTTAGCTTCAAATCCATGCGAACACATAATGTAGCTTCAAATCAATGCGATGTAGTAGGATTATCTTCAAATCCAGGCGAAACAAATGATTTAGCTTCAAATACTTGTCAAACAAAGGAGTTAGCTTCAAATTCTGGCGAAATAATCGAGTTAGCTTCAAATTAATGCGAAACACATGATATAGCTTCAAATCAATGCTATGTAGATGGTTTAGCTTCAAATCCATGCGAAACAAATTATTTAGCTTCAAATACTTGCGATATAAGTGATATAGTTTCAAATTATGGCGAAATAAACGAGTTAGCTTCAAATCCATGCGAAACACATGATGTAACTTCAAATCAATGCGATGTAGAAGGTTTGGCTTCAGATCCACGGGAAACAAATGATTTAGCTTCAAATACTTGCGATATAAGTGATATAGCTTCAAATTCTGGCGAAATAATCGAGTTAGCTTCAACTCCATGCGAAACCAATGATGTACCTTCAAATCAATGCGATGTTGAAGGTTTAACTTCATATCCAAGTGTAGCAAGCGATTTAACTTCAAATACTTGCGATATAAGTGATATAGCTTCAAATTCTGGCGAAATAATCGAGTTAGCTTCAAATTAATGCGAAACACATGATATAGCTTCAAATCAATGCGATGTAGATGGTTTAGCTTCAAATCCATGCGAAACAAATTATTTAGCTTCAAATACTTGCGATATAAGTGATATAGTTTAAAATTATGGCGAAATAAACGAGTTAGCTTCAAATCCATGCGAAACACATGATGTAACTTCAAATCAATGCGATGTAGAAGGTTTGGCTCCAGATCCACGGGAAACAAATGATTTAGCTTCAAATACTTGCGATATAAGTGAAATAGCTTCAAATGCTGGCGAAATAATCGAGTTAGCTTCAAATCCAAGCGAAGCACATGATGTAGCTTCAAATCAATGCGATGTAGAAGGTTTTGCTTCAAATCCAAGCGAAACAAATGATTTAGCTTCAAATACGTGTCAAACAAACGAGTTAGCTTCAAATCCATTCGATACACATGGTGCAGCTTCAAATCAATGCGATGAATAAGGTTTAGCTTCAAATCCAAGCGAAACACATGACGTAGCTTCAAATCAATGCGATGTTGAAGGTTTGGCTTCAGATCCACGGGAAACAAATGATTTAGCCTCAAATACTTGCGATATAAGTGATATAGCTTCAAATGCTGGCGAAGTAATCGAGTTAGCTTCAAATCCATGCGAAACACATGTTGTAGCTTCAAATTAATGCGATGTAGAAGGTTTAGCTTCAAATCCGAGCGAATCAAATGATTTATCTTCAAATACTTGCGATATAAGTGATATTGCTTCAAATGCAGGCGAAACGAACGAGTTAGCTTCAAATCCATGCGAAACACATGAAGTAGCTTCAAATCAATGCGATGTTGAAGGTTTAGCTTCAAATCCAAGCGAAACAAATTATTTAGCTTCAAATACTTGCGTTATAAGTGATATAGTTTCAAATTATGGCGAAATAATCGAGTTAGCTTCAAATCCATGCGAAACACATGATGTAGCTTCAAATCAATGCGATGTAGAAGGTTTAGAATCAAATCCATGCGAAACAAATGATTTAGCTTCAAATACTTGCGATATAAGTGATATAGCTTCAAATGCTGGCGAAACAAACGAGTTAGCTTCAAATCCATGCGAAACACATGATGTAGCTTCAAATCAATGCTATGTAGAAGGTTTAACTTCATATCCATGTGTAGCAAGCGATTTAACTTCAAATACTTGCGATATAAGTGATATAGCTTCAAATTCTGGCGAAATAAACGAGTTAACTTCATATCCAAGCGAAACACATGATGTAGCTTCAAATCAATGCGATGTAGATGGTTTAGCTTCAAATCCATGCGAAACAAATTATTTAGCTTCAAATACTTGCGATATAAGTGATATAGTTTCAAATGCTGGCGAAATAATCGAGTTAGCTTCAAATCCATGCGAAACACATGATGTAACTTCAAATACTTGCGATATAAGTGATATAGTTTGAAATGCTGGCGAAATAATCGTGTTAGCTTCAAATCCACGCGAAACACATGATGTAGCTTCATATGTATAAGGTTTAGCATCAAATCCATGCGAAAAAAATGATTGAGCTTCAAATACTTGCGACGTAAGTAATATAGCTTCAAATGCAAGCGAAACAAACGAGTTAGCTTCAAATCCATGCCAATCACATAATTAAGCTTCTAATTCATGCGAAACACATGGTTTAGCTTCATATTCATGCGAAACCAATGGTTTAGCTTCAAACACTTGCGACGTATGTGATATAGCCACAAATGCAGGCGAAGCAAACGAGTTGGCTTCAAATCCATGCGAAATACATGATGTAGCTTCAAAACAATGCGATGTAGAAAGATTAGCTTCAAATCCATGCGAAACACATGATGTTGCCTCAATTCAATGCGATGTATAAGGTTTAGCTTCAACTCCATTCGAAACAAATGATTTAGCTTCAAATACTTGCGATATAAGTGATATAGCTTCAAATTCTGGCGAAATAATCGAGTTAGCTTCAACTCCATGCGAAACCAATGATGTAGCTTCAAATCAATGCTATGTTGAAGGTTTAACTTCATATCCATGTGTAGCAAGAGATTTAACTTCAACTACTTGCGATATAAATTGTCTAGCATCAAATGCTGGCGAAATAATCGAGTTAAATTCAAATCCATGCGAATCACATGATATAGCTTCAAATCAATGAAATGTAGAAGGTTTAGCTACAAATCCAGCGAATCAAATGATTTAGCTTCAATTACTTGCGATATAAGTAATATAGCTTCAAATGCTGGCGAAATAATCGAGTTAGCTTCAAATCCATGCGAAACACATGATGTAGCTTCAAATCAATGCGATGTATAAGGTTTAGCTTCAAATTCCTGCGAAACAAATGATTTAGCTTCAAATACTTGCGATATAAGTGATATCGTTTCAAATTATTGCGAAATAATCGAGTTAGCTTCAAATCCATGAGAAACACATGATGTAGCTTCAAATCAATGCGATGTATTAGGTTTAGCTTCAAATCCAAGCGAAACATGGTTTAGCTTCAAATACTTGCGATATAAGTGATATAGTTTCAAATTCTGGGCGAAATAATCGAGTTAGCTTCAAATCCATGCAAGACACATGATGTAGCTTCAAATCAATGCGATGTAGAAGGTTTAGCTTCAAATTCCTGCGAAACAAATGATTTAGCTTCAAATACTTGCCATATACGTGATATAGCTTCAAATGCAGGCCAAACGAACGAGTTAGCTTCAAATCAATGCGAAACACATGATATACCTTCATATCAATGCGATGTATATTGTTTGGATTCATATCCATGCGAAACAAAAGATTTAGCTTCAATTACTTGCGATATAAGTGATATAGCTTCAAATGCAGGCGAAACAAACGCGTTAGCTTCAAATCCATGCGAAACACATGATGTAGCTTCAAATCAATGAGATGTAGAAGGTTTAGCTTCAAATCCATGCGAAACAAATGATTTAGCTTCAAATACGAGCGATATAAGTGATATAGCTTCATATGCTGGCGAAATAATCGAGTTAGCTTCAAATCCATGCGAGACACATGATGTAGCTTCAAATCAATGCGGTGTAGAAGGTTTAGCTTCAAATCCATGCGAAACAAATGATTTAGCTTCAATTACTTGCGATATAAGTGATATAGCTTCAAATGCTGGCGAAATAAACGAGTTAGCTTCACTCCATGCGAAACACATGATGTAGGTTCAAATCAATGCGATGTAGAAAGATTAGCATCAAATCCATGCGAAACACATGATGTAGCTTCAAATCAATGCGATGTAGTTTGTTTAGCATCAAATCCATGCGAAACAAATGATTTGGCTTCAAATACTTGCGATATTAGTGATATATCTTCAAATGCTGGCGAAATAAACGAGTTACCTTCAAATCCATGCGAAACACATGATATATCTTCAAATCAATGCGATGTATAAGGTGTAGATTCAAATCAATGCGATGTAGATTATTTAGCTTCAAATCCTTGCGAAACAAATGATTTAGCTTCAAATACTTGCGATATAAGTAATATAGCTTCAAATGCTGGCGAAATAATCGAGTTAGCGTCAAATCCATGCGAAACACATGATGTAACTTCAAATCAATGCGATGTAGAAGGTTTGGCTCCAGATCCACGGGAAACAAATGATTTAGCTTCAAATACTTGCGATATAAGTGAAAT
This sequence comes from Megalopta genalis, assembly GCF_051020955.1. Classification (NCBI taxonomy): domain Eukaryota; kingdom Metazoa; phylum Arthropoda; class Insecta; order Hymenoptera; family Halictidae; genus Megalopta; species Megalopta genalis. The sequence goes on along the minus strand of NW_027477017.1, from coordinate 67,010 downwards.
AGCTTCAAATGCTGGCGAAATAATCGAGTTAGCTTCAAATCCAAGCGAAGCACATGATGTAGCTTCAAATCAATGCGATGTAGAAGGTTTTGCTTCAAATCCAAGCGAAACAAATGATTTAGCTTCAAATACGTGTCAAACAAACGAGTTAGCTTCAAATCCATTCGATACACATGGTGCAGCTTCAAATCAATGCGATGAATAAGGTTTAGCTTCAAATCCAAGCGAAACACATGACGTAGCTTCAAATCAATGCGATGTTGAAGGTTTGGCTTCAGATCCACGGGAAACAAATGATTTAGCCTCAAATACTTGCGATATAAGTGATATAGCTTCAAATGCTGGCGAAGTAATCGAGTTAGCTTCAAATCCATGCGAAACACATGTTGTAGCTTCAAATTAATGCGATGTAGAAGGTTTAGCTTCAAATCCGAGCGAATCAAATGATTTATCTTCAAATACTTGCGATATAAGTGATATTGCTTCAAATGCAGGCGAAACGAACGAGTTAGCTTCAAATCCATGCGAAACACATGAAGTAGCTTCAAATCAATGCGATGTTGAAGGTTTAGCTTCAAATCCAAGCGAAACAAATTATTTAGCTTCAAATACTTGCGTTATAAGTGATATAGTTTCAAATTATGGCGAAATAATCGAGTTAGCTTCAAATCCATGCGAAACACATGATGTAGCTTCAAATCAATGCGATGTAGAAGGTTTAGAATCAAATCCATGCGAAACAAATGATTTAGCTTCAAATACTTGCGATATAAGTGATATAGCTTCAAATGCTGGCGAAACAAACGAGTTAGCTTCAAATCCATGCGAAACACATGATGTAGCTTCAAATCAATGCTATGTAGAAGGTTTAACTTCATATCCATGTGTAGCAAGCGATTTAACTTCAAATACTTGCGATATAAGTGATATAGCTTCAAATTCTGGCGAAATAAACGAGTTAACTTCATATCCAAGCGAAACACATGATGTAGCTTCAAATCAATGCGATGTAGATGGTTTAGCTTCAAATCCATGCGAAACAAATTATTTAGCTTCAAATACTTGCGATATAAGTGATATAGTTTCAAATGCTGGCGAAATAATCGAGTTAGCTTCAAATCCATGCGAAACACATGATGTAACTTCAATACTTGCGATATAAGTGATATAGTTTGAAATGCTGGCGAAATAATCGTGTTAGCTTCAAATCCACGCGAAACACATGATGTAGCTTCATATGTATAAGGTTTAGCATCAAATCCATGCGAAAAAAATGATTGAGCTTCAAATACTTGCGACGTAAGTAATATAGCTTCAAATGCAAGCGAAACAAACGAGTTAGCTTCAAATCCATGCCAATCACATAATTAAGCTTCTAATTCATGCGAAACACATGGTTTAGCTTCATATTCATGCGAAACCAATGGTTTAGCTTCAAACACTTGCGACGTATGTGATATAGCCACAAATGCAGGCGAAGCAAACGAGTTGGCTTCAAATCCATGCGAAATACATGATGTAGCTTCAAAACAATGCGATGTAGAAAGATTAGCTTCAAATCCATGCGAAACACATGATGTTGCCTCAATTCAATGCGATGTATAAGGTTTAGCTTCAACTCCATTCGAAACAAATGATTTAGCTTCAAATACTTGCGATATAAGTGATATAGCTTCAAATTCTGGCGAAATAATCGAGTTAGCTTCAACTCCATGCGAAACCAATGATGTAGCTTCAAATCAATGCTATGTTGAAGGTTTAACTTCATATCCATGTGTAGCAAGAGATTTAACTTCAACTACTTGCGATATAAATTGTCTAGCATCAAATGCTGGCGAAATAATCGAGTTAGCTTCAAATCCATGCGAATCACATGATATAGCTTCAAATCAATGAAATTTAGAAGGTTTAGCTACAAATCCAGCGAATCAAATGATTTAGCTTCAATTACTTGCGATATAAGTAATATAGCTTCAAATGCTGGCGAAATAATCGAGTTAGCTTCAAATCCATGCGAAACACATGATGTAGCTTCAAATCAATGCGATGTATAAGGTTTAGCTTCAAATTCCTGCGAAACAAATGATTTAGCTTCAAATACTTGCGATATAAGTGATATCGTTTCAAATTATTGCGAAATAATCGAGTTAGCTTCAAATCCATGAGAAACACATGATGTAGCTTCAAATCAATGCGATGTATTAGGTTTAGCTTCAAATCCAAGCGAAACATGGTTTAGCTTCAAATACTTGCGATATAAGTGATATAGTTTCAAATTCTGGGCGAAATAATCGAGTTAGCTTCAAATCCATGCAAGACACATGATGTAGCTTCAAATCAATGCGATGTAGAAGGTTTAGCTTCAAATTCCTGCGAAACAAATGATTTAGCTTCAAATACTTGCCATATACGTGATATAGCTTCAAATGCAGGCGAAACGAACGAGTTAGCTTCAAATCAATGCGAAACACATGATATACCTTCATATCAATGCGATGTATATTGTTTAGATTCATATCCATGCGAAACAAAAGATTTAGCTTCAATTACTTGCGATATAAGTGATATAGCTTCAAATGCAGGCGAAACAAACGCGTTAGCTTCAAATCCATGCGAAACACATGATGTAGCTTCAAATCAATGAGATGTAGAAGGTTTAGCTTCAAATCCATGCGAAACAAATGATTTAGCTTCAAATACGAGCGATATAAGTGATATAGCTTCATATGCTGGCGAAATAATCGAGTTAGCTTCAAATCCATGCGAGACACATGATGTAGCTTCAAATCAATGCGGTGTAGAAGGTTTAGCTTCAAATCCATGCGAAACAAATGATTTAGCTTCAATTACTTGCGATATAAGTGATATAGCTTCAAATGCTGGCGAAATAAACGAGTTAGCTTCACTCCATGCGAAACACATGATGTAGGTTCAAATCAATGCGATGTAGAAAGATTAGCATCAAATCCATGCGAAACACATGATGTAGCTTCAAATCAATGCGATGTAGTTTGTTTAGCATCAAATCCATGCGAAACAAATGATTTGGCTTCAAATACTTGCGATATTAGTGATATATCTTCAAATGCTGGCGAAATAAACGAGTTACCTTCAAATCCATGCGAAACACATGATATATCTTCAAATCAATGCGATGTATAAGGTGTAGATTCAAATCAATACGATGTAGATTATTTAGCTTCAAATCCTTGCGAAACAAATGATTTAGCTTCAAATACTTGCGATATAAGTAATATAGCTTCAAATGCTGGCGAAATAATCGAGTTAGCGTCAAATCCATGCGAAACACATGATGTAGCTTCAAATCAATGCGATGTATAAGGTTTAGCTTCAAATCCAAGCGAAACAAATGATTTAGCTTCAAATACTTGCGATATAAGTGATATAGCTTCAAATCCGGGGAAATATACGAGTTACATTCAAATCCATGCGAATCACATGAGATAGCTTCAAATCAATGCAATGTAGAAGATTTAGCTTCAAATCTATGCGACACAAATGATTTAGCTTCAAATACGTGCGATATAAGTGATATAGCTTCAAATGCTGGGGCGAAATAATCGAGTTAGCTTCAAATCCATGCGAGACACATGATGTAGCTTCAAATCAATGCGATGTAGAAAGTTTAGCTTCAAATTCCTGCGAAACAAATGATTTAGCTTCAAATACTTGCCACATACGTGATATAGCTTCAAATGCAGGCGAAAAGAACGAGTTAGCTTCAAATCAATGCGAAACACATGATATACCTTCATATCAATGCGATGTATATTGTTTAGATTCAAATCCATGCGAAACAAAAGATTTAGCTTCAATTACTTGCGATATAAGTGATATAGCTTCAAATGCAGGCGAAACAAACGCGTTAGCTTCAAATCCATGTGAAACACATGATGTAGCTTCAAATCAATGCGATGTAGAAGGTTTAGCTTCAACCCATACGAAACAAATGATTTAGCTTCAAATCAATGCGATGTAGATTATTTAGCTTCAAATCCTTGCGAAACAAATGATTTAGCTTCAAATACTTGCGATATAAGTAATATAGCTTCAAATGCTGGCGAAATAATCGAGTTAGCGTCAAATCCATGCGAAACACATGATGTAGCTTCAAATCAATGCGATGTATAAGGTCTAGCTTCAAATCCAAGCGAAACAAATGATTTAGCTTCAAATACTTGCGATATAAGTGATATAGCTTCAAATCCGGGGAAATAAACGAGTTACATTCAAATCCATGCGAATCACATGAGATAGCTTCAAATCAATGCAATGTAGAAGATTTAGCTTCAAATCTATGCGACACAAATGATTTAGCTTCAAATACGTGCGATATAAGTGATATAGCTTCAAATGCTGGGGCGAAATAATCGAGTTAGCTTCAAATCCATGCGAGACACATGATGTAGATTCAAATCAATGCGATGTAGAAAGTTTAGCTTCAAATTCCTGCGAAACAAATGATTTAGCTTCAAATACTTGCCACATACGTGATATAGCTTCAAATGCAGGCGAAACGAACTAGTTAGTTTCAAATTAATGCAAAACACATGATATACCTTCATATCAATGCGATGTAGATTGTTTAGATTCAAATCCATGCGAAACAAATGATTTAGCTTCAATTACTTGCGATATAAGTAATATAGCTTCAAATGCTGGCGAAATAATCGAGTTAGCTTCAAATCCATGCGAAACACATGATGTAGCTTCAAATCAATGCGATGTATAAGGTTTAGCTTCAAATTCCTGCGAAACAAATGATTTAGCTTCAAATACTTGCGATATAAGTGATATAGCTTCATATGCTGGCGAAATAATCGAGTTAGCTTCAAATCCATGCGAGACACATGATGTAGCTTCAAATCAATGCGATGTAGATGGTTTAGCTTCAAATCCATGCGAAACAAATTATTTAGCTTCAAATACTTGCGATATAAGTGATATAGTTTCAAATGCTGGCGAAATAATCGAGTTAGCTTCACTCCATGCGAAACACATGATGTAGGTTCAAATCAATGCGATGTAGAAAGATTAGCATCAAATCCATGCGAAACACATGATGTAGCTTCAAATCAATGCGATGTAGTTTGTTTAGCATCAAATCCATGCGAAACAAATGATTTGGCTTCAAATACTTGCGATATTAGTGATATATCTTCAAATGCTGGCGAAATAAACGAGTTACCTTCAAATCCATGCGAAACACATGATATATCTTCAAATCAATGCGATGTATAAGGTGTAGCTCCAAATCTATGCGAAACAAATGATTTAGCTTGAATTACTTGCGATATAAGTGATATAGCTTCAAATGCTGGCGAAATAAACGAGTCAGCTTCAAATCCATGCGAAACACATGATGTAGGTTCAAATCAATGTGATGTAGAAAGATTAGCTTCAAATCCATGCGAAACAAATGATTTAGCTTCAAATACTTGCGATATAAGTAATATAGCTTCAAATGCTGGCGAAATAATCGAGTTAGCGTCAAATCCATGCGAAACACATGATGTAGCTTCAAATCAATGCGATGTATAAGGTTTAGCTTCAAATTCCTGCGAAACAAATGATTTAGCTTCAAATACTTGCGATATAAGTGATATCGTTTCAAATTATTGCGAAATAATCGAGTTAGCTTCAAATCCATGAGAAACACATGATGTAGCTTCAAATCAATGCGATGTATTAGGTTTAGCTTCAAATCCAAGCAAAACATGGTTTAGCTTCAAATACTTGCGATATAAGTGATATAGTTTCAAATTCTGGGCGAAATAATCGAGTTAGCTTCAAATCCATGCAAGACACATGATGTAGCTTCAAATCAATGCGATGTAGAAGGTTTAGCTTCAAATTCCTGCGAAACAAATGATTTAGCTTCAAATACTTGCCATATACGTGATATAGCTTCAAATGCAGGCGAAACGAACGAGTTAGCTTCAAATCAATGCGAAACACATGATATACCTTCATATCAATGCGATGTATATTGTTTAGATTCATATCCATGCGAAACAAAAGATTTAGCTTCAATTACTTGCGATATAAGTGATATAGCTTCAAATGCAGGCGAAACAAACGCGTTAGCTTCAAATCCATGCGAAACACATGATGTAGCTTCAAATCAATGAGATGTAGAAGGTTTAGCTTCAAATCCATGCGAAACAAATGATTTAGCTTCAAATACGAGCGATATAAGTGATATAGCTTCATATGCTGGCGAAATAATCGAGTTAGCTTCAAATCCATGCGAGACACATGATGTAGCTTCAAATCAATGCGGTGTAGAAGGTTTAGCTTCAAATCCATGCGAAACAAATGATTTAGCTTCAATTACTTGCGATATAAGTGATATAGCTTCAAATGCTGGCGAAATAAACGAGTTAGCTTCACTCCATGCGAAACACATGATGTAGGTTCAAATCAATGCGATGTAGAAAGATTAGCATCAAATCCATGCGAAACACATGATGTAGCTTCAAATCAATGCGATGTAGTTTGTTTAGCATCAAATCCATGCGAAACAAATGATTTGGCTTCAAATACTTGCGATATTAGTGATATATCTTCAAATGCTGGCGAAATAAACGAGTTACCTTCAAATCCATGCGAAACACATGATATATCTTCAAATCAATGCGATGTATAAGGTGTAGCTCCAAATCTATGCGAAACAAATGATTTAGCTTGAATTACTTGCGATATAAGTGATATAGCTTCAAATGCTGGCGAAATAAACGAGTCAGCTTCAAATCCATGCGAAACACATGATGTAGGTTCAAATCAATGTGATGTAGAAAGATTAGCTTCAAATCCATGCGAAACACATGATGTAGGTTCAAATCAATGCGATGTAGAAAGATCAGCATCAAATCCAAACGAAACATATGATGTAGCTTCAAATCAATGCGATGTAGATTGTTTAGCTTCAAATCCATGCGAAACAAATGATTTAGCTTCAAATCAGAGCGATGTAGATTATTTAGCTTTAAATCCATGCGAAACAAATGATTTAGCTTCAAATACTTGCGATATAAGAAATATAGCTTCAAATATTGGCGAAATGAACGAGTTAGCTTCAAATCCCTGCGAAACACATGATGTAGCTTCAAATTAATGCGATGTAGATTATTTAGCTTCAAATCCATGCGAAACAAATGATTTAGCTTCAAATACTTGCGATATAAGTAATATAGCTTCAAATGCTGGCGAAATAAACGAGTTAGCTTCAAATCCAAGCGATACACATGATGTAGCTTCAAATCAATTCGGTGTAGATTGCTTAGCTTCAAATCCATGCGACACGGATGATTTAGCTTCAAATACTTGCGATTTAAGTGAGATAGATTCAAATGCAGGCGAAACAAACGCGTTAGCTTCAAATCCATGTGAAACACATGATGTAGCTTCAAATCAATGAGATGTAGAAGGTTTAGATTCAAATCCATGCGAAACAAATGATTTAGCTTCAATTACTTGCGATATAAGTGATATAGCTTCAAATGCAGGCGAAACAAATGCGTTAGCTTCAAATCCATGCGAAACACATGATGTAGCTTCAAATCAATGCGATGTAGAAGGTTTAGCTTCAACCCATGCGAAACAAATGATTTAGCTTCAAATCAATGCGATGTAGATTATTTAGCTTCAAATCCTTGCGAAACAAATGATTTAGCTTCAAATACTTGCGATATAAGTAATATAGCTTCAAATGCTGGCGAAGTAATCGAGTTAGCGTCAAATCCATGCGAAACACATGATGTAGCTTCAAATCAATGCGATGTATAAGGTCTAGCTTCAAATCCAAGCGAAACAAATGATTTAGCTTCAAATACTTGCGATATAAGTGATATAGCTTCAAATCCGGGGAAATAAACGAGTTACATTCAAATCCATGCGAATCACATGAGATAGCTTCAAATCAATGGAATGTAGAAGATTTAGCTTCAAATCTATGCGACACAAATGATTTAGCTTCAAATACGTGCGATATAAGTGATATAGCTTCAAATGCTGGGGCGAAATAATCGAGTTAGCTTCAAATCCATGCGAGACACATGATGTAGATTCAAATCAATGCGATGTAGAAAGTTTAGCTTCAAATCCATGCGAAACAAATGATTTAGCTTCAAATACTTGCGATATAAGTAATATAGCTTCAAATGCTGGCGAAATAAACGAGTTAGCTTCAAATCCAAGCGATACACATGATGTAGCTTCAAATCAATTCGGTGTAGATTGCTTAGCTTCAAATCCATGCGACACGGATGATTTAGCTTCAAATACTTGCGATTTAAGTGAGATAGATTCAAATGCAGACGAATCAAACGCGTTAGCTTCAAATCCAAGAGAAACACATGATGTAGCTTCAAATCAAGGCGATGTAGAAGGTTTAGCTTCAAATCCATACGAAACAAATGAATAAGCTTCAAATACGAGCGATATAAGTGATATAGCTTCAAATGCTGGCGAAATAATCGAGATAGCTTGAAATCCTTGCCAAACAGACGATGTAGCTTCAAATCAATGCGATGTAGAAAGATTAGCTTCAAACCCATGCGAAACACATGATGTAGCTTCAAATCAATGCGATGTATAAGGTTTAGCTTCAAATCCACGCGAAACGAATGATTTAGCTTCAATTACTTGCGATATAAGTGATATAGCTTCAAATGCTGGCGAAATAAACTAGTTAACTTCAAATCCATGCGAAACACAAGCTGTAGGTTCAAATCAATGCGATATAGAAAGATTACCATCAAATCCATGCGAAACACATGATGTAGCTTCAAATCAATGCGATGTAGAAGATTTAGCTTCAAATCCATGCGAAACAAATGATATAGCTTCAAATACTTGCGATAAAAGTGATATAGCTTCGAATGCTGGCGAAATGAACGAGTTAGCTTCAAATCCCTGCGAAACACATGATGTAGCTTCAAATTAATGCGATGTAGATTATTTAGCTTCAAATCCATGCGAAACAAATGATTTAGCTTCAAATACTTGCGATATAAGTAATATAGCTTCAAATGCTGGCGAAATAAACGAGTTAGCTTCAAATCCAAGCGATACACATGATGTAGCTTCAAATCAATTCGGTGTAGATTGCTTAGCTTCAAATCCATGCGACACGGATGATTTAGCTTCAAATACTTGCGATTTAAGTGAGATAGATTCAAATGCAGGCGAAACAAACGCGTTAGCTTCAAATCCATGCGAAACACATGATGTAGCTTCAAATCAATGAGATGTAGAAGGTTTAGCTTCAAATCCATGCGAAACAAATGATTTAGCTTCAAATACGAGCGATATAAGTGATATAGCTTCATATGCTGGCGAAATAATCGAGTTAGCTTCAAATCCATGCGAGACACATGATGTAGCTTCAAATCAATGCGGTGTAGAAGGTTTAGCTTCAAATCCATGCGAAACAAATGATTTAGCTTCAATTACTTGCGATATAAGTGATATAGCTTCAAATGCTGGCGAAATAAACGAGTTAGCTTCACTCCATGCGAAACACATGATGTAGCTTCAAATCAATGCGATGTAGTTTGTTTAGCATCAAATCCATGCGAAACAAATGATTTGGCTTCAAATACTTGCGATATTAGTGATATATCTTCAAATGCTGGCGAAATAAACGAGTTACCTTCAAATCCATGCGAAACACATGATGTAGCTTCAAATCAATGCGATGTATAGGGTTTAGCTTCAAATCCAAGCGAAACAAATGATTTAGCTTCAAATACTTGCGATATAAGTGATATAGCTTCAAATCCGGGAAATAAACGAGTTACATTCAAATCCATGCGAATCACATGAGATAGCTTCAAATCAATGCAATGTAGAAGATTTAGCTTCAAATCTATGCGACACAAATGATTTAGCTTCAAATACGTGCGATATAAGTGATATAGCTTCAAATGCTGGGGCGAAATAATCGAGTTAGCTTCAAATCCATGCGAGACACATGATGTAGCTTCAAATCAATGCGATGTAGAAAGTTTAGCTTCAAATTCCTGCGAAACAAATGATTTAGCTTCAAATACTTGCCACATACGTGATATAGCTTCAAATGCAGGCGAAAAGAACGAGTTAGCTTCAAATCAATGCGAAACACATGATATACCTTCAGATCAATGCGATGTATATTGTTTAGATTCAAATCCATGCGAAACAAAAGATTTAGCTTCAATACTTGCGATATAAGTGATATAGCTTCAAATGCAGGCGAAACAAACGCCTTAGCTTCAAATCCATGTGAAACACATGATGTAGCTTCAAATCAATGAGATGTAGAAGGTTTAGCTTCAAATCCATGCGAAACAAATGATTTAGCTTCAAATACGAGCGATATAAGTGATATAGCTTCATATGCTGGCGAAATAATCGAGTTAGCTTGAAATCCATGCGAAACACACGATGTAGCTTCAAATCAATGCGATGTAGAAGGTTTAGCTTCATATCCCTGCGAAACAAATGATTTAGCTTCAAATACTTGCCCACATACGTGATATAGCTTCAAATGCAGGCGAAACGAACTAGTTAGTTTCAAATTAATGCGAAACACATGATATACCTTCATATCAATGCGATGTAGATTGTTTAGATTCAAATCCATGCGAAACAAATGATTTAGCTTCAATTACTTGCGATATAAGTGATATAGCTTCAAATGCAGGCGAAACAAATGCGTTAGCTTCAAATCCATGCGAAACACATGATGTAGCTTCAAATCAATGCGATGTAGAAGGTTTAGCTTCAACCCATGCGAAACAAATGATTTAGCTTCAAATCAATGTGATGTAGATTATTTAGCTTCAAATCCTTGCGAAACAAATGATTTAGCTTCAAATACTTGCGATATAAGTAATATAGCTTCAAATGCTGGCGAAATAATCGAGTTAGCGTCAAATCCATGCGAAACACATGATGTAGCTTCAAATCAATGCGATGTATAAGGTCTAGCTTCAAATCCAAGCGAAACAAATGATTTAGCTTCAAATACTTGCGATATAAGTGATATAGCTTCAAATCCGGGGAAATAAACGAGTTACATTCAAATCCATGCGAATCACATGAGATAGCTTCAAATCAATGCAATGTAGAAGATTTAGCTTCAAATCTATGCGACACAAATGATTTAGCTTCAAATACGTGCGATATAAGTGATATAGCTTCAAATGCTGGGGCGAAATAATCGAGTTAGCTTCAAATCCATGCGAGACACATGATGTAGATTCAAATCAATGCGATGTAGAAAGTTTAGCTTCAAAGCCATGCGAAACAAATGATTTAGTTTCAAATACTTGCGATATAAGTAATATAGCTTCAAATGTGGCGAAATAAACGAGTTAGCTTCAAATCCAAGCGATACACATGATGTAGCTTCAAATCAATTCGGTGTAGATTGCTTAGCTTCAAATCCATGCGACACGGATGATTTAGCTTCAAATACTTGCGATTTAAGTGAGATAGATTCAAATGCAGGCGAAACAAACGCGTTAGCTTCAAATCCATGCGAAACACATGATGTAGCTTCAAATCAATGAGATGTAGAAGGTTTAGCTTCAAATCCATGCGAAACAAATGATTTAGCTTCAAATACGAGCGATATAAGTGATATAGCTTCATATGCTGGCGAAATAATCGAGTTAGCTTCAAATCCATGCGAGACACATGATGTAGCTTCAAATCAATGCGGTGTAGAAGGTTTAGCTTCAAATCCATGCGAAACAAATGATTTAGCTTCAATTACTTGCGATATAAGTGATATAGCTTCAAATGCTGGCGAAATAAACGAGTTAGCTTCACTCCATGCGAAACACATGATGTAGCTTCAAATCAATGCGATGTAGTTTGTTTAGCATCAAATCCATGCGAAACAAATGATTTGGCTTCAAATACTTGCGATATTAGTGATATATCTTCAAATGCTGGCGAAATAAACGAGTTACCTTCAAATCCATGCGAAACACATGATGTAGCTTCAAATCAATGCGATGTATAGGGTTTAGCTTCAAATCCAAGCGAAACAAATGATTTAGCTTCAAATACTTGCGATATAAGTGATATAGCTTCAAATCCGGGGAAATAAACGAGTTACATTCAAATCCATGCGAATCACATGAGATAGCTTCAAATCAATGCAATGTAGAAGATTTAGCTTCAAATCTATGCGACACAAATGATTTAGCTTCAAATACGTGCGATATAAGTGATATAGCTTCAAATGCTGGGGCGAAATAATCGAGTTAGCTTCAAATCCATGCGAGACACATGATGTAGCTTCAAATCAATGCGATGTAGAAAGTTTAGCTTCAAATTCCTGCGAAACAAATGATTTAGCTTCAAATACTTGCCACATACGTGATATAGCTTCAAATGCAGGCGAAAAGAACGAGTTAGCTTCAAATCAATGCGAAACACATGATATACCTTCAGATCAATGCGATGTATATTGTTTAGATTCAAATCCATGAGAAACAAAAGATTTAGCTTCAATTACTTGCGATATAAGTGATATAGCTTCAAATGCAGGCGAAACAAACGCCTTAGCTTCAAATCCATGTGAAACACATGATGTAGCTTCAAATCAATGAGATGTAGAAGGTTTAGCTTCAAATCCATGCGAAACAAATGATTTAGCTTCAAATACGAGCGATATAAGTGATATAGCTTCATATGCTGGCGAAATAATCGAGTTAGCTTGAAATCCATGCGAAACACACGATGTAGCTTCAAATCAATGCGATGTAGAAGGTTTAGCTTCATATCCCTGCGAAACAAATGATTTAGCTTCAAATACTTGCCACATACGTGATATAGCTTCAAATGCAGGCGAAACGAACTAGTTAGTTTCAAATTAATGCGAAACACATGATATACCTTCATATCAATGCGATGTAGATTGTTTAGATTCAAATCCATGCGAAACAAATGATTTAGCTTCAATTACTTGCGATATAAGTGATATAGCTTCAAATGCAGGCGAAACAAATGCGTTAGCTTCAAATCCATGCGAAACACATGATGTAGCTTCAAATCAATGCGATGTAGAAGGTTTAGCTTCAACCCATGCGAAACAAATGATTTAGCTTCAAATCAATGTGATGTAGATTATTTAGCTTCAAATCCTTGCGAAACAAATGATTTAGCTTCAAATACTTGCGATATAAGTAATATAGCTTCAAATGCTGGCGAAATAATCGAGTTAGCGTCAAATCCATGCGAAACACATGATGTAGCTTCAAATCAATGCGATGTATAAGGTCTAGCTTCAAATCCAAGCGAAACAAATGATTTAGCTTCAAATACTTGCGATATAAGTGATATAGCTTCAAATCCGGGGAAATAAACGAGTTACATTCAAATCCATGCGAATCACATGAGATAGCTTCAAATCAATGCAATGTAGAAGATTTAGCTTCAAATCTATGCGACACAAATGATTTAGCTTCAAATACGTGCGATATAAGTGATATAGCTTCAAATGCTGGGGCGAAATAATCGAGTTAGCTTCAAATCCATGCGAGACACATGATGTAGATTCAAATCAATGCGATGTAGAAAGTTTAGCTTCAAAGCCATGCGAAACAAATGATTTAGTTTCAAATACTTGCGATATAAGTAATATAGCTTCAAATGCTGGCGAAATAAACGAGTTAGCTTCAAATCCAAGCGATACACATGATGTAGCTTCAAATCAATTCGGTGTAGATTGCTTAGCTTCAAATCCATGCGACACGGATGATTTAGCTTCAAATACTTGCGATTTAAGTGAGATAGATTCAAATGCAGACGAATCAAACGCGTTAGCTTCAAATCCAAGAGAAACACATGATGTAGCTTCAAATCAAGGCGATGTAGAAGGTTTAGCTTCAAATCCATGCGAAACAAATGAATAAGCTTCAAATACGAGCGATATAAGTGATATAGCTTCAAATGCTGGCGAAATAATCGAGATAGCTTGAAATCCTTGCCAAACAGACGATGTAGCTTCAAATCAATGCGATGTAGAAAGATTAGCTTCAAACCCATGCGAAACACATGATGTAGCTTCAAATCAATGCGATGTATAAGGTTTAGCTTCAAATCCACGCGAAACGAATGATTTAGCTTCAATTACTTGCGATATAAGTGATATAGCTTCAAATGCTGGCGAAATAAACTAGTTAACTTCAAATCCATGCGAAACACAAGCTGTAGGTTCAAATCAATGCGATATAGAAAGATTACCATCAAATCCATGCGAAACACATGATGTAGCTTCAAATCAATGCGATGTAGAAGATTTAGCTTCAAATCCATGCGAAACAAATGATATAGCTTCAAATACTTGCGATAAAAGTGATATAGCTTCGAATGCTGGCGAAATGAACGAGTTAGCTTCAAATCCCTGCGAAACACATGATGTAGCTTCAAATTAATGCGATGTAGATTATTTAGCTTCAAATCCATGCGAAACAAATGATTTAGCTTCAAATACTTGCGATATAAGTAATATAGCTTCAAATGCTGGCGAAATAAACGAGTTAGCTTCAAATCCATGCGAGACACATGATGTAGCTTCAAATCAATGCGGTGTAGAAGGTTTAGCTTGAAATCCATGCGAAACAAATGATTTAGCTTCAATTACTTGCGATATAAGTGATATAGCTTCAAATGCTGGCGAAATAAACGAGTTAGCTTCACTCCATGCGAAACACATGATGTAGCTTCAAATCAATGCGATGTAGTTTGTTTAGCATCAAATCCATGCGAAACAAATGATTTGGCTTCAAATACTTGCGATATTAGTGATATATCTTCAAATGCTGGCGAAATAAACGAGTTACCTTCAAATCCATGCGAAACACATGATATATCTTCAAATCAATGCGATGTATAAGGTGTAGCTTCAAATCAATGCGATGTAGATTATTTAGCTTCAAATCCTTGCGAAACAAATGATTAAGCTTCAAATACTTGCGATATAAGTAATATAGCTTCAAATGCTGGCGAAATAATCGAGTTAGCGTCAAATCCATGCGAAACACATGATGTAGCTTCAAATCAATGCGATGTATAAGGTTTAGCTTCAAATCCAAGCGAAACAAATGATTTAGCTTCAAATACTTGCGATATAAGTGATATAGCTTCAAATCCGGGGAAATAAACGAGTTACATTCAAATCCATGCGAATCACATGAGATAGCTTCAAATCAATGCAATGTAGAAGATTTAGCTTCAAATCTATGCGACACAAATGATTTAGCTTCAAATACGTGCGATATAAGTGATATAGCTTCAAATGCTGGGGCGAAATAATCGAGTTAGGTTCAAATCCATGCGAGACACATGATGTAGCTTCAAATCAATGCGATGTAGAAAGTTTAGCTTCAAATTCCTGCGAAACAAATGATTTAGCTTCAAATACTTGCCACATACGTGATATAGCTTCAAATGCAGGCGAAAAGAACGAGTTAGCTTCAAATCAATGCGAAACACATGATGTAGGTTCAAATCAATGCGATGTAGAAAGATTAGCATCAAATTCATGCGAAACACATGGTGTAGCTTCAAATCAATGCGATGTAGAAGGTTTAGCTTCATATCCCTGCGAAACAAATGATTTAGCTTCAAATACTTGCGATATAAGTGATATAGCTTCAAATCCGGCGAAATAAACGAGTTAGCTTTAAATCCCTGCGAAACACATGATGTAGCTTCAAATTAATGCGATGTAGATTATTTAGCTTCAAATCCATGCGAAACAAATTATTTAGCTTCAAATACTTGCGATATAAGTGATATAGCTTCAAATGCAGGCGAAACAAACGCGTTAGCTTCAAATCCATGTGAAACACATGATGTAGCTTCAAATCAATGAGATGTAGAAGGTTTAGCTTCAAATCCATGCGAAACAAATGATTTAGCTTCAAATACGAGCGATATAAGTGATATAGCTTCATATGCTGGCGAAAAAATCGAGTTAGCTTGAAATCCATGCGAAACACACGATGTAGCTTCAAATCAATGCGATGTAGAAGGTTTAGCTTCATATCCCTGCGAAACAAATGATTTAGCTTCAAATACTTGCGATATAAGTGATATAGCTTCAAATCCGGGGAAATAAACGAGTTAGCTTTAAATCCCTGCGAAACACATGATGTAGCTTCAAATCAAAGCGATGTAGAAGGTTTAGCTTCAAATCCAGGCGAAACAAATAATTTAGCTTCAAATACATGTCAAACAAACGCGTTAGCTTCAAATCCAAGCGAGACACATGATGTAGCTTCAAATCAA
Source organism: Megalopta genalis (assembly GCF_051020955.1). NCBI lineage: Eukaryota > Metazoa > Arthropoda > Insecta > Hymenoptera > Halictidae > Megalopta > Megalopta genalis. The sequence goes on along the minus strand of NW_027477017.1, from coordinate 50,696 downwards.
TGCGTTGTAGAAGGTTTAGCTTCAAATCCATGCGAAACAAATGATTTAGCTTCAATTACTTGCGATATAAGTGATATAGCTTCAAATGCAGGCGAAACAAACGCGTTAGCTTAAAATCCATGCGAAACACATGATGTAGCTTCAAATGAATGAGATGTAGAAAGTTTAGCTTCAAATCCATGCGAAACAAATGATTTAGCTTCAAATACTTGCGATATAAGTGATATCGTTTCAAATTATTGCGAAATAATCGAGTTAGCTTCAAATCCATGCGAGACACATGATGTAGCTTCAAATCAATGCGATGTAGAAGGTTTAGCTTCAAATCCATGCTAAACAAATGATTTAGCTTCAATTACTTGCGATATAAGTGATATAGCTTCAAATGCTGGCGAAATAAACGAGTTAGATTCAAATCTAAGCGAAACACATGATGTAGGTTCAAATCAATGCGATGTAGAAAGATTAGCATCAAATTCATGCGAAACACATGGTGTAGCTTCAAATCAATGCGATGTAGATTGCTTAACTTCAAATCCATGCGAAACAAATGATTTAGCTTCAAATACTTGCGACATAAGTGATATAGCTTCAAATGCAGGCGAAACAAACGCGTTAGCTTCAAATCGAAGCGAAACACATGATGTAGCTTCAAATCAATGCGATGTAGAAGGTTTAGCTTCAAATCCGTGCGAAACAAATGATTAAGCGTCAAATACGAGCGATATAAGTGATATAGCTTCAAATGCTGGCGAAATAATCGAGATAGCTTGAAATCCTTGCGAAACACACGATGTAGCTTCAAATCAATGCGATGTAGAAGGTTTAGCTTCAAATCCCTGCGAAACAAATGATTTAGCTTCAATTACTTGCGATATAAGTGATATAGCTTCAAATGCTGGCGAAATAAACGAGTTAGCTTCGAATCCATGCGAAACAAATGATTTAGGTTCAATTACTTGCGATATAAGTGATATAGCTTCAAATGCAGGCGAAACAAACGCGTTAGCTTCAAATCCAAGCGAAACACATGATGTAGCTTCAAATCAATGCGGTGTAGAAGGTTTAGTTTCAAATACATGCGAAACAAATGATTTTGTTTCAAATACTTGCGATATAAGTGATATAGCTTCAAGTGCAGGCGAAATAAACGAGTTAGATTCAAATCCATGCGAATCACATGATATAGGTACAAATCAATGCGATGTAGAAAGATTAGCTTCAAATCCATGCGAAACACATGATGTAGCTGCAAATCAATGCGATGTAGAAGGTTTAGCTTCATATCCCTGCGAAACAAATGATTTGGCTTCAAATTCTTGCGAAGTAAGTGATATCGTTTCAAATTATTGCGAAATAATCGAGTTAGCTTCAAATCCAAGCGAGACACATGATGTAGCTTCAAATCAATGCGTTGTAGAAGGTTTAGCTTCAAATCCATGCGAAACAAATGATTTAGCTTCAATTACTTTCGATATAAGTGATATAGCTTCAAATGCAGGCGAAACAAACGCGTTAGCTTCAAATCCAAGCGAAACACATGATGTAGCTTCAAATCAATGCGGTGTAGAAGGTTTAGTTTCAAATACATGCGAAACAAATGATTTTGTTTCAAATACTTGCGATATAAGTGATATAGCTTCAAATGCAGGCGAAACAAACGCGTTAGCTTCAAATCCAAGCGAAATACATGATGTAGCTTCAAATCAATGCGATGTAGAAGGTTTAGATTCAAATCCATGCGAAACAAATGATTTAGCTTCAAATACGAGCGATATAAGTGATATAGCTTCAAATGCTGGCGAAATAATCGAGATAGCATGAAATCCATGCGAAACACACGATGTAGCTTCAAATCAATGCGATGTAGAAAGTTTAGCTTCAAATCGATGCGAAACAAATGATTTAGCTTCAAATACTTGCGATATAAGTGATATTGTTTCAAATTATGGCGAAATAATCGAGTTAGCTTCAAATCCATGCGAAACACATGATGTAGCTTCAAATCAATCCGATGTAGATTATTTAGCTTCAAATCCATGCGAGACAAATTATTTAGCTTCAGGTACCTGCGATATAAGTGATATAGCTTCAAATGCTGTCGAAATAAACGAGTTTGCTTCAAATCCATGCGAAACACATGCTGTAGGTTCATATCAATGCGATGTAGAAAGATTAGTATCAAATCCATGCGAAACACATGATGTAGCTGCAAATCAATGCGATGTAGATTGTTTAGCTTCAAATCCATGCGAAACAAATGATTTAGCTTCAAATCAATGCGATGTAGATTATTTATCTTCAAATCCATGCGAAACAAATGATTTAGCTTCAAATACTTGCGATATAAGTGATATAGCTTCAAATGCTGGCGAAGTAAACGAGTTAGCTTGAAATCCATGCGAAACAGACGATGTAGCTTCAAATCAATGCGATGTAGAAGGTTTAGCTTCAAATTCCTGCGAAACAAATGATTTAGCTTCAAATACTTGCCATATACGTGATATAGCTTCAAATGCAGGCTAAACGAACGAGTTAGCTTCAAATCCATGCGAGACACATGATGTAGCTTCAAATCAATGCGATGTAGAAGGATTAGCTTCAAATCCATGCTAAACAAATGATTTAGCTTCAATTACTTGCGATATAAGTGATATAGCTTCAAGTGCTGGCGAAATAACCGAGTTACCTTCAAATCCGTGCGAAACACATGATATAGCTTCAAATCAATGCGATGTAGAAGGTTTAGCTTCATATCCCTGCGAAACAAATGATTTAGCTTCAAATACTTGCGACATAAGTGATATAGCTTCAAATGCTGGCGAAATAAACGAGTTAGCTTCAATCCATGCGAAACACATGATGTAGCTTCAGATCAATGCGATGTAGACGGTTTTGCATTAAATCCATGCGAAACAAATGATTTAGCTTCAATTACTTGCGATATAAGTGATATAGCTACAAATGCTGGCGAAATAAACGAGTTAGCTTGAAATCCATGCGAAACATACGGTGTAGCTACAAATCAATGCGATGTAGAAGGTGTAGCTTCATATCCCTGCGAAACAAATGATTTAGCTTCAATTACTTGCGATATAAGTGATATAGCTTCAAATGCAGGCGAAACAAACGCGTTAGCTTAAAATCCATGCGAAACAAATGATTTAGCTTCAAATACTTGCGATATAAGTGATATCGTTTCAAATTATTGCGGAATAATCGAGTTAGCTTCAAATCCATGCGAGACACATGATGTAGCTTCAAATCAATGCGATGTAGAAGGTTTAGCTTCAAATCCATGCTAAACAAATGATTTAGCTTCAATTACTTGCGATATTAGTGATATAGCTTCAAATGCTGGCGAAATAAACGAGTTAGCTTCAAATCTATGCGAAACACATGATGTAGGTTCAAATCAATGCGATGTAGAAAGATTAGCATCAAATTCATGCGAAACACATGGTGTAGCTTCAAATCAATGCGATGTAGATTGCTTAACTTCAAATCCATTCGAAACAAATGATTTAGCTTCAAATACTTGCGATATAAGTGATATAGCTTCAAATGCAGGCGAAACAAACGCGTTAGCTTCAAATCGAAGCGAAACACAAGATGTAGCTTCAAATGAATGCGATGTAGAAGGTTTAGCTTCAAATCCATGCGAAACAAATGATTAAGCGTCAAATACGAGCGATATAAGTGATATAGCTTCAAATGCTGGCGAAATAATCGAGATAGCTTGAAATCCTTGCGAAACACACGATGTAGCTTCAAATCAATGCGATGTAGAAGGATTAGCTTCAAATCCCTGCGAAACAAATGATTTGGCTTCAAATTCTTGCGAAGTAAGTGATATCGTTTCAAATTATTGCGAAATAATCGAGTTAGCTTCAAATCCAAGCGAGACACATGATGTAGCTTCAAATCAATGCGTTGTAGAAGGTTTAGCTTCGAATCCATGCGAAACAAATGATTTAGCTTCAATTACTTGCGATATAAGTGATATAGCTTCAAATGCAGGCGAAACAAACGCGTTAGCTTCAAATCCAAGCGAAACACATGATGTAGCTTCAAATCAATGCGGTGTAGAAGGTTTAGTTTCAAATACATGCGAAACAAATGATTTTGTTTCAAATACTTGCGATATAAGTGATATAGCTTCAAGTGCAGGCGAAATAAACGAGTTAGCTTCAAATCCATGCGAAACACATGATGTAGGTACAAATCAATGCGATGTAGAAAGATTAGCTTCAAATCCATGCGAAACATATGATGTAGCTGCAAATCAATGCGATGTAGAAGGTTTAGCTTCATATCCCTGCGAAACAAATGATTTGGCTTCAAATTCTTGCGAAGTAATTGATATCGTTTCAAATTATTGCGAAATAATCGAGTTAGCTTCAAATCCAAGCGAGACACATGATGTAGCTTCAAATCAATGCGTTGTAGAAGGTTTAGCTTCAAATCCATGCGAAACAAATGATTTAGCTTCAATTACTTGCGATATAAGTGATATAGCTTCAAATGCAGGCGAAACAAACGCGTTAGCTTAAAATCCATGCGAAACACATGATGTAGCTTCAAATGAATGAGATGTAGAAAGTTTAGCTTCAAATCCATGCGAAACAAATGATTTAGCTTCAAATACTTGCGATATAAGTGATATCGTTTCAAATTATTGCGAAATAATCGAGTTAGCTTCAAATCCATGCGAGACACATGATGTAGCTTCAAATCAATGCGATGTAGAAGGTTTAGCTTCAAATCCATGCTAAACAAATGATTTAGCTTCAATTACTTGCGATATAAGTGATATAGCTTCAAATGCTGGCGAAATAAACGAGTTAGATTCAAATCTAAGCGAAACACATGATGTAGGTTCAAATCAATGCGATGTAGAAAGATTAGCATCAAATTCATGCGAAACACATGGTGTAGCTTCAAATCAATGCGATGTAGATTATTTAGCTTCAAATCCATGCGAGACAAATTATTTAGCTTCAGGTACCTGCGATATAAGTGATATCGCTTCAAATGCTGTCGAAATAAACGAGTTTGCTTCAAATCCATGCGAAACACATGCTGTAGGTTCATATCAATGCGATGTAGAAATATTAGTATCAAATCCATGCGAAACACATGATGTAGCTGCAAATCAATGCGATGTAGATTGTTTAGCTTCAAATCCATGCGAAACAAATGATTTAGCTTCAAATCAATGCGATGTAGATTATTTATCTTCAAATCCATGCGAAACAAATGATTTAGCTTCAAATACTTGCGATATAAGTGATATAGCTTCAAATGCTGGCGAAGTAAACGAGTTAGCTTGAAATCCATGCGAAACAGACGATGTAGCTTCAAATCAATGCGATGTAGAAGGTTTAGCTTCAAATTCCTGCGAAACAAATGATTTAGCTTCAAATACTTGCCATATACGTGATATAGCTTCAAATGCAGGCTAAACGAACGAGTTAGCTTCAAATCCATGCGAGACACATGATGTAGCTTCAAATCAATGCGATGTAGAAGGTTTAGCTTCAAATCCATGCTAAACAAATGATTTAGCTTCAATTACTTGCGATATAAGTGATATAGCTTCAAGTGCTGGCGAAATAACCGAGTTACCTTCAAATCCGTGCGAAACACTTGATATAGCTTCAAATCAATGCGATGTAGAAGGTTTAGCTTCATATCCCTGCGAAACAAATGATTTAGCTTCAAATACTTGCGACATAAGTGATATAGCTTCAAATGCTGGCGAAATAAACGAGTTAGCTTCAATCCATGCGAAACACATGATGTAGGTTCAAATCAATGCGGTGTAGAAGGTTTAGTTTCAAATCCATGCGAAACAAATGATTTTGTTTCAAATACTTGCGATATAAGTGATATAGCTTCAAGTGCTGGCGAAATAAACGAGAATGTTTCAAATCCACGCGAAACACATGATGTAGGTTCAAATCAATGCGATGTAGAAAGATTAGTATCAAATCCATGCGAAACACATGATGTAGCTGCAAATCAATGCGATGTAGATTGTTTAGCCTCAAATCCATGCGAAACACATGATGTAGCTTCAAATCAATGCGATGTAGTTTGTTTAGCTTCAAATCCATGCGATACAAATGATTTAGCTTCAAATACTTGCGATATAAGTGATATAGATTCAAATGCTGTCGAAATAAACGAGTTACCTTCAAATCCATGCGAAACACATGATATAGCTTCAAATCAATGCGATGTATAAGGTTTAGCTTCAAATCCATGCGAAACAAATGATTTAGCTTCAATTACTTGCGATATAAGTGATATAGCTTCAAATGCTGTTGAAATAAACGAGTTAGCTTCAAATCCATGCCAAACACATGATGTAGGTTCAAACCAATGCGATGTAGAAAGATTAGCATCAAATCCATGCGAAACACATGATGTAGCTGCAAATCAATGCGATGTAGATTGTTTAGCCTCAAATCCATGCGAAACACATGATGTAGCAACAAATCAATGCGATGTAGAAGGTTTGGCTTCATAACCCTGCGAAACAAATGATTTAGCTTCAATTACTTGCGATATAAGTGATATAGCTTCAAATGCAGGCGAAACAAACGCGTTAGCTTAAAATCCATGCGAAACACATGATGTAGCTTCAAATGAATGAGATGTAGATAGTTTAGCTTCAAATCCATGCGAAACAAATGATTTAGCTTCAAATACTTGCGATATAAGTGATATTGTTTCAAATTATGGCGAAATAATCGAGTTAGCTTCAATTCCATGCGTGACACATGATGTAGCTTCAAATCAATGCGATGTATAAGTTTTGGCTTCAAATCCATGCGAAACAAATAATTTAGCTTCAATTACTTGCGATATAAGTGATATAGCTTCAAATGCTGTCGAAATAAACGAGTTAGCTTCAAATCCATGCCAAACACATGATGTAGGTTCAAACCAATGCGATGTAGAAAGATTAGCATCAAATCCATGCGAAACACATGATGTAGCTTGAAATCAATGCGATGTAGATTGATTAGCTTCAAATCCAAGCGAAACACATGATGTAGCTTCAAATCAATGCGGTGTAGAAGGTTTAGTTTCAAATACATGCGAAACAAATGATTTTGTTTCAAATACTTGCGATATAAGTGATATAGCTTCAAATGCAGGCGAAACAAACGCGTTAGCTTCAAATCCAAGCGAAACACTTGATGTAGCTTCAAATCAATGCGATGTAGAAGGTTTAGATTCAAATCCATGCGAAACAAATGGTTTAGCTTCAAATACGAGCGATATAAGTGATATAGCTTCAAATGCTGGCGAAATAATCGAGATAGCATGAAATCCATGCGAAACACACGATGTAGCTTCAAATCAATGCGATGTAGATGGTTTAGCATCGTATCCCTGCGAAACAAATGATTTAGCTTCAAATACTTGCGATATAAGTGATATCGTTTCAAATTATTGCGAAATAATCGAGTTAGCTTCAAATCCATGCGAGACACATGATGTAGCTTCAAATCAATGCGATGTAGAAGGTTTATCTTCAAATCCATGCTAAAGAAATGATTTAGCTTCAATTACTTGCGATATAAGTGATATAGCTTCAAATGCTGGCGAAATAAACGAGTTAGCTTCAAATTCTTGCGAAACACATGATGTAGGTTCAAATCAATGCGATGTAGAAAGATTAGCATAAAATCCATGCGAAACATATGGTGTAGCTTCAAATCAATGCGATGTAGATTGCTTAGCTTCAAATCCATGCGAAACAAATGATTTAGCTTCAAATACTTGCGATATAAGTGATATAGCTTCAAATGCAGGCGAAACAAATGCGTTAGCTTCAAATCCAAGCGAAACACATGATATAGCTTCAAATCAATGCGATGTAGAAGGTTTAGCTTCAAATCCCTGCGAAACAAATGATTTAGCTTCAAATACTTGCGATATAAGTGATATTGTTTCAAATTATGGCGAAATAATCGAGTTAGCTTCAATTCCATGCGTGACACATGATGTAGCTTCAAATCAATGCGATGTGTAAGTTTTAGCTTCAAATCCATGCGAAACAAATGATTTAGCTTCAATTACTTGCGATATAAGTGATATAGCTTCAAATGCTGTCGAAATAAACGAGTTAGCTTCAAATCCATGCCAAACACATGATAGAGGTTCAAACCAATAGGATGTAGAAAGATTAGCATCAAATCCATGCGAAACACATGATGTAGCTTCAAATCAATGCGATGTAGATTGTTTAGCTTCAAATCCATGCGAAACAAATGATTTAGCTTCAAATGCTTGCGATATAAGTGATATAGCTTCAAATGCTGGCGAAATAAACGAGTTACCTTCAAATCCATGCGAGACACATGATGTAGGTTCAAATCAATGCGATGTAGAAAGATTAGCATCAAATCCATGCGAAACACATGATGTAGCTGCAAATCAATGCGATGTAGATTGTTTAGCTTCAAATCCATGCGAAACACATGATATAGCTTCAAATCAATGCGATGTATAAGGTTTAGCTTCAAATCCATGCGAAACAAATGATTTAGCTTCAATTACTTGCGATATAAGTGATATAGCTTCAAATGCTGGCGAAATAAACGAGTTAGCTTCAATCCATGCGAAACACATGATGTAGGATCAAATCAATGCGATGTAGAAAGATTAGCATCAAATCCATGCGAAACACATGATGTAGCTTCAAATCAATGCGATGTAGAAGGTTTAGCTTCAAATCCATGCGAAACACATGATGTAGCTTCAAATCAATTCGATGTAGAAGGTTTAGCCTCAAATCAATGCGATACAAATGATTTAGCTTCAAATACGAGCGATATAAGTGACATAGCTTCAAATGCTGGCGAAATAATCGAGTTAGCTTGAAATCCATGCGAAACACACGATGTAGCTTCAAATCAATGCGATGTAGAAAGTTTAGCTTCAAATCGCTGCGAAACAAATGATTTAGCTTCAAATACTTGCGATATAAGTGATATTGTTTCAAATTATGGCGAAATAAACGAGTTAGCTTCAAATCCATGCGAAACACATGATGTAGCTTCAAATCAATGCGATGTACATTATTTAGCTTCAAATCCATGCGAGACAAATTATTTAGCTTCAGTTACTTGCGATATAAGTGATATAGCTTCAAATGCTGGCGAAATAAACGAGTTAGCTTCAAATCCATGCCAAACACATGATGTAGATTAAAATCAATGCGATGTAGAAAGATTAGCATCAAATCCATGCGAAACACATGATGTAGCTTCAAATCAATGCGATGTAGATTGCTTAGCTTCAAATCCATGCGTAACAAATGATTTTGTTTCAAATACTTGCGGTATAAGTGATATAGCGTCAAGTGCTGGCGAAATAAACGAGTTTGCATCAAATACATGCGAAAGACATGATGTAGGTTCAAATCAATGCGATGTAGATTGTTTAGCCTCAAATCCATGCGAAACACATGATGTAGCTACAAATCAATGCGATGTAGAAGGTTTGGCTTCATATCCCTGCGAAACAAATGATTTAGCTTCAATTACTTGCGATATAAGTGATATAGCTTCAAATGCAGGCGAAACAAACGCGTTAGCTTAAAATCCATGCGAAACACATGATGTAGCTTCAAATGAATGAGATGTAGATAGTTTAGCTTCAAATCCATGCGAAACAAATGATTTAGCTTCAAATACTTGCGATATAAGTGATATTGTTTCAAATTATGGCGAAATAATCGAGTTAGCTTCAATTCCATGCGTGACACATGATGTAGCTTCAAATCAATGCGATGTATAAGTTTTGGCTTCAAATCCATGCGAAACAAATAATTTAGCTTCAATTACTTGCGATATAAGTGATATAGCTTCAAATGCTGTCGAAATAAACGAGTTAGCTTCAAATCCATGCCAAACACATGATGTAGGTTCAAACCAACGCGATGTAGAAAGATTAGCATCAAATCCATGCGAAACACATGATGTAGCTTGAAATCAATGCGATGTAGATTGATTAGCTTCAAATCCAAGCGAAACACATGATGTAGCTTCAAATCAATGCGGTGTAGAAGGTTTAGTTTCAAATACATGCGAAACAAATGGTTTAGCTTCAAATACGAGCGATATAAGTGATATAGCTTCAAATGCTGGCGAAATAATCGAGATAGCATGAAATCCATGCGAAACACACGATGTAGCTTCAAATCAATGCGATGTAGATGGTTTAGCATCGTATCCCTGCGAAACAAATGATTTAGCTTCAAATACTTGCGATATAAGTGATATCGTTTCAAATTATTGCGAAATAATCGAGTTAGCTTCAAATCCATGCGAGACACATGATGTAGCTTCAAATCAATGCGACGTAGAAGGTTTATCTTCAAATCCATGCTAAAGAAATGATTTAGCTTCAATTACTTGCGATATAAGTGATATAGCTTCAAATGCTGGCGAAATAAACGAGTTAGCTTCAAATTCTTGCGAAACACATGATGTAGGTTCAAATCAATGCGATGTAGAAAGATTAGCATAAAATCCATGCGAAACATATGGTGTAGCTTCAAATCAATGCGATGTAGATTGCTTAGCTTCAAATCCATGCGAAACAAATGATTTAGCTTCAAATACTTGCGATATAAGTGATATAGCTTCAAATGCAGGCGAAACAAATGCGTTAGCTTCAAATCCAAGCGAAACACATGATATAGCTTCAAATCAATGCGATGTAGAAGGTTTAGCTTCAAATCCCTGCGAAACAAATGATTTAGCTTCAAATACTTGCGATATAAGTGATATTGTTTCAAATTATGGCGAAATAATCGAGTTAGCTTCAATTCCATGCGTGACACATGATGTAGCTTCAAATCAATGCGATGTGTAAGTTTTAGCTTCAAATCCATGCGAAACAAATGATTTAGCTTCAATTACTTGCGATATAAGTGATATAGCTTCAAATGCTGTCGAAATAAACGAGTTAGCTTCAAATCCATGCCAAACACATGATGTAGGTTCAAACCAATAGGATGTAGAAAGATTAGCATCAAATCCATGCGAAACACATGATGTAGCTTCAAATCAATGCGATGTAGATTGTTTAGCTTCAAATCCATGCGAAACAAATGATTTAGCTTCAAATGCTTGCGATATAAGTGATATAGCTTCAAATGCTGGCGAAATAAACGAGTTACCTTCAAATCCATGCGAGACACATGATGTAGGTTCAAATCAATGCGATGTAGAAAGATTAGCATCAAATCCATGCGAAACACATGATGTAGCTGCAAATCAATGCGATGTAGATTGTTTAGCTTCAAATCCATGCGAAACACATGATATAGCTTCAAATCAATGCGATGTATAAGGTTTAGCTTCAAATCCATGCGAAACAAATGATTTAGCTTCAATTACTTGCGATATAAGTGATATAGCTTCAAATGCTGGCGAAATAAACGAGTTAGCTTCAATCCATGCGAAACACATGATGTAGGATCAAATCAATGCGATGTAGAAAGATTAGCATCAAATCCATGCGAAACACATGATGTAGCTTCAAATCAATGCGATGTAGAAGGTTTAGCTTCAAATCCATGCGAAACACATGATGTAGCTTCAAATCAATTCGATGTAGAAGGTTTAGCCTCAAATCAATGCGATACAAATGATTTAGCTTCAAATACGAGCGATATAAGTGACATAGCTTCAAATGCTGGCGAAATAATCGAGTTAGCTTGAAATCCATGCGAAACACACGATGTAGCTTCAAATCAATGCGATGTAGAAAGTTTAGCTTCAAATCGCTGCGAAACAAATGATTTAGCTTCAAATACTTGCGATATAAGTGATATTGTTTCAAATTATGGCGAAATAAACGAGTTAGCTTCAAATCCATGCGAAACACATGATGTAGCTTCAAATCAATGCGATGTACATTATTTAGCTTCAAATCCATGCGAGACAAATTATTTAGCTTCAGTTACTTGCGATATAAGTGATATAGCTTCAAATGCTGGCGAAATAAACGAGTTAGCTTCAAATCCATGCCAAACACATGATGTAGATTAAAATCAATGCGATGTAGAAAGATTAGCATCAAATCCATGCGAAACACATGATGTAGCTTCAAATCAATGCGATGTAGATTGCTTAGCTTCAAATCCATGCGTAACAAATGATTTTGTTTCAAATACTTGCGGTATAAGTGATATAGCGTCAAGTGCTGGCGAAATAAACGAGTTTGCATCAAATACATGCGAAAGACATGATGTAGGTTCAAATCAATGCGATGTAGAAAGATTAGTATCAAATCCGTGCGAAACAAATGATTTAGCTTCAAATACTTGCCATATACGTGATATAGCTGCAAATGCAGGCGAAACGAACGAGTTAGCTTCAAATCAATGCGAAACACATGATGTAGCTTCAAATCAATGAGATGTAGAAGGTTTAGCTTCAATTCCATGCGAAACAAATGATTTAGCTTCAAATACGAGCGATATAAGTGATACAGCTTCATATGATGGCGAAAAAATCGAGTTAGCTTGAAATCCATGCGAAACACACGATGTAGCTTCAAATCAATGCGATGTAGAAGGTTTAGCTTCATATCCCTGCGAAACAAATGATTTAGCTTCAAATACTTGCGGTATAAGTGATATCGTTTCAAATTATTGTGAAATAATCGAGTTAGCTTAAAAATCCATGCGAGACACGTGATGTAGCTTCAAATCAATGCGATGTAGAAGGATTAGCTACAAATCCATGCGAAACAAATGATTTAGCTTCAATTACTTGCCATATACGTGATATAGCTGCAAATGCAGGCGAAACGAACGAGTTAGCTTCAAATCAATGCGAAACACATGATGTAGCTTCAAATCAATGAGATGTAGAAGGTTTAGCTTCAAATCCATGCGAAACAAATGATTTAGCTTCAAATACTTGCGATATAAGTGATATCGTTTCAAATTATTGCGAAATAATCGAGTTAGCTTAAAAATCCATGCGAGACACGTGATATAGCTTCAAATCAATGCGATGTATTAAGGTTTAACTTCAAATCCATGCGAAACAAATGATTTAGCTTCAATTACTTGCGATATAAGTGATATAGCTTCAAATGCTGGCGAAACGAACGAGTTAGCATCAAATCAATGCGAAACACATGATATACCTTCATATCAATGCGATGTAGATTGTTTAGATTCAAATCCATACGAAACAAATGATTTAGCTTCAATTACTTGCGATATAAGTGATATAGCTTCAAATGCAGGCGAAACAAACGCGTTAGCATCAAATCCATGCGAAACACATGATGTAGCTTCAAATCAATGAGATGTAGAAAGTTTAGCTTCAAATCCATGCGAAACAAATGATTTAGCTTCAAATACTTGCGATATAAGTGATATAGCTTCAAATCCTGGCGAAATAAAAGACGTAGCTTTAAATCCATGGGAAACACATGATGAAGCTTCAAATCAATGCGATGTAGAAAGATTAGCATCAAATCCATGCGAAACATATGATGAAGCTTCAAATCAATGCGATGTAGAAAGATTAGCATCAAATCCATGCGAAACACATGAAGTAGCTTCAAATCAATGCGATGTAGATTGTTTAGCTTCAAATCCATGCGAAACAAATGATTTAGCTTCAAATACTTGCGATATAAGAGATATAGCTTCAAATGATGGCGAAATAAACGAGTTACCTTCAAATCCATGCGAGACACATGATATAGCTTCAAATCAATGCGATGTATAAGGTTTAGCTTCAAATACATGCGAAACAAATGATTTAGCTTCAATTACTTGCGATATAAGTGATATAGCTTCAAATGCTGGCGAAACGAACGAGTTAGCTTCAAATCAATGCGAAACACATGATATACCTTCATATCAATGGAATGTAGATTGTTTAGATTCAAATCCATGCGAAACAAATGATTTAGCTTCAATTACTTGCGATATAAGTGATATAGCTTCTAATGCAGGCGAAACAAACGCGTTAGCATCAAATCCATGCCAAACACATGATGTAGCTTCAAATCAATGCGATGTAGTTTGTTTAGCTTCAAATCCATGCGAAACAAATGATTTAGCTTCAATTACTAGCGATATAAGTGATATAGCTTCAAATGCTGGCGAAAAAAAACGAGTTAGCTTCAAATCCATGCGAAACACGTGATGTAGGTTCAAATCAATGCGATGTTGAAAGATTAGCTTCAAATCCTTGCGAAACACATGATGTAGGTTCAAATCAATGCGATGTAGAAAGATTAGCATCAAATCCATGCGAAACACATGATGTAGCTTCAATTACTTGCCATATACGTGATATAGCTGCAAGTGCAGGCGAAACGAACGAGTTAGCTTCAAATCAATGCGAGACACATGATGTAGCTTCAAATCAATGCGATGTAGAAGGTTTAGCTTCAAATCCATGCGAAACAAATTATTTAGCTTCAAATACTTGCGATATAAGTGATATAGCTTCAAATGCTGGCGAAATAAACAAGTTACCCTCAAATCCATGCGAAACACTTGATGTAGCTTCAAATCAATGCGATGTAGATTATTTAGCTTCAAGTCCATGCGAGACAAATTATTTAGCTTCAAATACTTGCGATATAAATAATATAGCTTCAAATGCTGGCGAAATAAACGAGTTAGCTTCAAATCCATGCGAAACACAGGATGTAGGTTCAAATCAATGCGATGTAGAAAGATTAGCATCACATCCATGCCAAACACATGATGTAGCTTCAAATCAATGCGATGTAGTTTGTTTAGCTTCAAATCCATGCGAAACAAATGATTTAGCTTCAAATACTTGCGATATAAGTGATATAGCTTCAAATGCTGGCGAAATAAATGAATTACCTTCAACTCCATGCGAACCACATGATATAGCTTCAAATCAGTACGATGTATAAGGTTCAGCTTCAAATCCATGCGAAACAAATGATTTAGCATCAATTACTTGAGATATAAGTGATATAGCTTCAAATGCTGGCGAAATAAACGAGTTAGCTTCAAATCCATGCCAAGCACATGATGTAGGTTCAAATCAATGCGATGTAGAAAGATTAGCATCAAATCCATGCGAAACACATGATGTAGCTTCAAATCAATGCGATGTAGATTGTTTAGCTTCAAATCCATGCGAAACAAATGATTTAGCTTCAAATACTTGCGATATAAGTGATATAGCTTCAAATGCAGGCGAAACAAACGCGTTAGCATCAAATCCATGCGAAACACATGATGTAGCTTCAAATCAATGAGATGTAGAAGGTTTAGATTCAAATCCATGCGAAACAAATGATTTAGCTTCAATTACTTGCGATATAAGTGATATAGCTTCAAATGCTGGCGAAATAAACGAATTAGCTTCAATCCATGCGAAACACATGATGTAGCTGCAAATCAATGCGATGTAGATTGTTTAGCTTCAAATCCATGCGAAACACATGATATAGCTTCAAATCAATGCGATGTATAAGGTTTAGCTTCAAATCCATGCGAAACAAATGATTTAGCTTCAATTACTTGCGATATAAGTGATATAGCTTCAAATGCTGGCGAAATAAACGAGTTAGCTTCAATCCATGCGAAACACATGATGTAGGATCAAATCAATGCGATGTAGAAAGATTAGCATCAAATCCATGCGAAACACATGATGTAGCTTCAAATCAATGCGATGTAGAAGGTTTAGCTTCAAATCCATGCGAAACACATGATGTAGCTTCAAATCAATTCGATGTAGAAGGTTTAGCCTCAAATCAATGCGATACAAATGATTTAGCTTCAAATACGAGCGATATAAGTGACATAGCTTCAAATGCTGGCGAAATAATCGAGTTAGCTTGAAATCCATGCGAAACACACGATGTAGCTTCAAATCAATGCGATGTAGAAAGTTTAGCTTCAAACCGCTGCGAAACAAATGATTTAGCTTCAAATACTTGCGATATAAGTGATATTGTTTCAAATTATGGCGAAATAAACGAGTTAGCTTCAAATCCATGCGAAACACATGATGTAGCTTCAAATCAATGCGATGTACATTATTTAGCTTCAAATCCATGCGAGACAAATTATTTAGCTTCAGTTACTTGCGATATAAGTGATATAGCTTCAAATGCTGGCGAAATAAACGAGTTAGCTTCAAATCCATGCCAAACACATGATGTAGATTAAAATCAATGCGATGTAGAAAGATTAGCATCAAATCCATGCGAAACACATGATGTAGCTTCAAATCAATGCGATATAGATTGCTTAGCTTCAAATCCATGCGTAACAAATGATTTTGTTTCAAATACTTGCGGTATAAGTGATATAGCGTCAAGTGCTGGCGAAATAAACGAGTTTGCATCAAATACATGCGAAAGACATGATGTAGGTTCAAATCAATGCGATGTAGAAAGATTAGTATCAAATCCGTGCGAAACAAATGATTTAGCTTCAAATACTTGCCATATACGTGATATAGCTGCAAATGCAGGCGAAACGAACGAGTTAGCTTCAAATCCATGCGAGACACATGATGTAGCTTCAAATCAATGCGATGTAGAAGGTTTAGCTTCAAATTCTTTCGAAACAAATGATTTAGCTTCAAATACTTGCCATATACGTGATATAGCTGCAAATGCAGGCGAAACGAACGAGTTAGCTTCAAATCAATGCGAAACACATGATGAAGCTTCAAATCAATGAGATGTAGAAGGTTTAGCTTCAAATCCATGCGAAACAAATGATTTAGCTTCAATTACTTGCGATGTAAGTGATATAGCTTCAAATGCTGGCGAAACGAACGAGTTAGCTTCAAATCAATGCGAAACACATGACATACCTTCATATCAAAGCGATGTAGATTGTTTAGATTCAAATCCATGCGAAACAAATGATTTAGCTTCAATTACTTGCGATATAAGTGATATAGCTTCAAATGCAGGCGAAACAAACGCGTTAGCTTCAAATCCATGCGAAACACATGATGTAGCTTCAAATCAATGAGATGTAGAGTGTTTAGCTTCAAATCCATGCGAAACAAATGATTTAGCTTCAAATACGAGCGATATAAGTGATATAGCTGCATATGCTGGCGAAATAATCGAGTTAGCTTGAAATCCATGCGAAACACACGATGTAGCTTCAAATCAATGCGATGTAGAAGGTTTAGCTTCATATCCCTGCGAAACAAATGATTTAGCTTCAAATACTTGCGATATAAGTGATATCGTTTCAAATTGTTGCGAAATAATCGAGTTAGCTTCAAATCCATGCGAGACACATGATGTAGCTTCAAATCAATGCGATGTAGAAGGTTTAGATTCAAATCCATGCGAGACAAATTATTTAGCTTCAAATACTTGCGATATAAATAATATAGCTTCAAGTGCTGGCGAAATAACCGAGTTAGCTTCAAATCCATGCGAAACACAGGATGTAGGTTCAAATCAATGCGATGTAGAAAGATTAGCATCAAATCCATGCCAAACACATGATGTAGCTTCAAATCAATGCGATGTAGTTTGTTTAGCTTCAAATCCATGCGAAACAAATGATTTAGCTTCAATTACTAGCGATATAAGTGATATAGCTTCAAATGCTGGCGAAATAAACGAGTTAGCTTCAAATCCATGCGAAACACGTGATGTAGGTTCAAATCAATGCGATGTAGAAAGATTAGCTTCAAATCCTTGCGAAACACATGATGTAGGTTCAAATCAATGCGATGTAGAAAGATTAGCATCAAATCCATGCGAAACACATGATGTAGCTTCAAATACTTGCGATATAAGTGATATAGCTTCAAATGCTGGCGAAATAAACGAATTAGCTTCAATCCATGCGAAACACATGATGTAGGTTCAAATCAATGCGATGTAGAAAGATTAGCATCAAATCCATGCGAAACACATGATGTAGCTTCAAATCGATGCGATGTAGATTGTATAGCTTCAAATCCATGCGAAACAAATGATTTAGCTTCAAATACTTGCGATATAAGTGATATAGCTTCAAATGCTGGCGAAACGAACGAGTTAGCTTCAAATCAATGCGAAACACATGATATACCTTCATATCAATGCGATGTAGATTGTTTAGATTCAAATCCATGCGAAACAAATGATTTAGCTTCAAATACTTGCGATATAAGTGATATTGCTTCAAATGCAGGCGAAACAAACGCGTTAGCATCAAATCCATGCGAAACACATGATGTAGCTTCAAATCAATGAGATGTAGAAGGTTTAGCTTCAAATCCATGCGAAACAAATGACTTAGCTTCAAATACTTGCGATATAAGTGATATAGCTTCAAATGCTGGCGAAATAAACGAGTTACCTTCAAATCCATGCGAAACATATGATGTAGCTTCAAATCAATGCGATGTAGAGTGTTTAGCTTTAAATCCATGCAAAACAAATGATTTAGATTCAAATACTTGCGATATAAGTGATATAGCTTCAAATGCTGGCGAAATAAACGAGTTACCTTCAAATCCATGCGAGACACATGATATAGCTTCAAATCAATGCGATGTATAAGGTTTAGCTTCAAATCCATGCGAAACAAATGATTTAGCTTCAATTACTTGCGATATAAGTGATATAGCTTGAAGTGCTGGCGAAATAAACGAGTTACCTTCAAATCCATGCGACACACAGGATGTAGGTTCAAATCAATGCGATGTAGATTGTTTAGATTCAAATCCATGCGAAACAAAAGATTTAGCATCAATTACTTGCGATATAAGTGATATAGCTTCAAATGCAGGCGAAACAAACGCGTTAGCATCAAATCCATGCGAAACACATGATGTAGCTTCCAATCAATGAGATGTAGAAGGTTTAGCTTCAAATCCATGCGAAACAAATGATTTAGCTTCAATTACTTGCGATATAAGTGATATAGCTTCAAATGCTGGCGAAATAAAAGACGTAGCTTCAAATCCATGAGAAACACATGATGTAGCTTCAAATCAATGCGATGTAGAAAGATTCGCATCAAATCCATGCGAAACATATGATGTAGCTTCAAATCAATGCGATGTAGATTGTTTAGCTTCAAATCCATGCGAAACAAATGATTTAGCTTCAAATACTTGCGATTTAAGTGATATAGCTTCAAATGCTGGCGAAATAAACGAGTTACCTTCAATTCCATGCGAAACATATGATGTAGCTTCAAATCAATGCGATGTAGAGTGTTTAGCTTTAAATCCATGCGAAACAAATGATTTAGCTTCAAATACTTGCGATATAAGTGATATAGCTTCAAATGCTGGCGAAATAAACAAGTGACCTTCAAATCCATGCGAAACACATGATGTAGCTTCAAATCAATGCGATGTAGATTATTTAGCTTCAAATCCATGCGAGACAAATTAGTTAGCTTCAAATACTTGCGATATAAATAATATAGCTTCAAGTGCTGGCGAAATAACCGAGTTAGCTTCAAATCCATGCGAAACACAGGATGTAGGTTCAAATCAATGCGATGTAGAAAGATTAGCATCAAATCCATGCCAAACACATGATGTAGCTTCAAATCAATGCGATGTAGTTTGTTTAGCTTCAAATCCATGCGAAACAAATGATTTAGCTTCAATTACTAGCGATATAAGTGATATAGCTTCAAATGCTGGCGAAATAAACGAGTTAGCTTCAAATCCATGCGAAACACGTGATGTAGGTTCAAATCAATGCGATGTAGAAAGATTAGCTTCAAATCCTTGCGAAACACATGATGTAGGTTCAAATCAATGCGATGTAGAAAGATTAGCATCAAATCCATGCGAAACACATGATGTAGCTTCAAATACTTGCGATATAAGTGATATAGTTTCAAATTCTGGCGAAATAATCGAGATAGCTTCAAATCCATGCGAGACACATGATGTAGCTTCAAATCAATGCGATGTAGAAGGTTTAGCTTCAAATTCTTTCGAAACAAATGATTTAGCTTCAAATACTTGCCATATACGTGATATAGCTGCAAATGCAGGCGAAACGAACGAGTTAGCTTCAAATCAATGCGAAACACATGATGAAGCTTCAAATCAATGAGATGTAGAAGGTTTAGCTTCAAATCCATGCGAAACAAATGATTTAGCTTCAATTACTTGCGATGTAAGTGATATAGCTTCAAATGCTGGCGAAACGAACGAGTTAGCTTCAAATCAATGCGAAACACATGACATACCTTCATATCAAAGCGATGTAGATTGTTTAGATTCAAATCCATGCGAAACAAATGATTTAGCTTCAATTACTTGCGATATAAGTGATATAGCTTCAAATGCAGGCGAAACAAACGCGTTAGCTTCAAATCCATGCGAAACACATGATGTAGCTTCAAATCAATGAGATGTAGAGTGTTTAGCTTCAAATCCATGCGAAACAAATGATTTAGCTTCAAATACGAGCGATATAAGTGATATAGCTGCATATGCTGGCGAAATAATCGAGTTAGCTTGAAATCCATGCGAAACACACGATGTAGCTTCAAATCAATGCGATGTAGAAGGTTTAGCTTCATATCCCTGCGAAACAAATGATTTAGCTTCAAATACTTGCGATATAAGTGATATCGTTTCAAATTGTTGCGAAATAATCGAGTTAGCTTCAAATCCATGCGAGACACATGATGTAGCTTCAAATCAATGCGATGTAGAAGGTTTAGATTCAAATCCATGCGAGACAAATTATTTAGCTTCAAATACTTGCGATATAAATAATATAGCTTCAAGTGCTGGCGAAATAACCGAGTTAGCTTCAAATCCATGCGAAACACAGGATGTAGGTTCAAATCAATGCGATGTAGAAAGATTAGCATCAAATCCATGCCAAACACATGATGTAGCTTCAAATCAATGCGATGTAGTTTGTTTAGCTTCAAATCCATGCGAAACAAATGATTTAGCTTCAATTACTAGCGATATAAGTGATATAGCTTCAAATGCTGGCGAAATAAACGAGTTAGCTTCAAATCCATGCGAAACACGTGATGTAGGTTCAAATCAATGCGATGTAGAAAGATTAGCTTCAAATCCTTGCGAAACACATGATGTAGGTTCAAATCAATGCGATGTAGAAAGATTAGCATCAAATCCATGCGAAACACATGATGTAGCTTCAAATACTTGCGATATAAGTGATATAGCTTCAAATGCTGGCGAAATAAACGAATTAGCTTCAATCCATGCGAAACACATGATGTAGGTTCAAATCAATGCGATGTAGAAAGATTAGCATCAAATCCATGCGAAACACATGATGTAGCTTCAAATCGATGCGATGTAGATTGTATAGCTTCAAATCCATGCGAAACAAATGATTTAGCTTCAAATACTTGCGATATAAGTGATATAGCTTCAAATGCTGGCGAAACGAACGAGTTAGCTTCAAATCAATGCGAAACACATGATATACCTTCATATCAATGCGATGTAGATTGTTTAGATTCAAATCCATGCGAAACAAATGATTTAGCTTCAAATACTTGCGATATAAGTGATATTGCTTCAAATGCAGGCGAAACAAACGCGTTAGCATCAAATCCATGCGAAACACATGATGTAGCTTCAAATCAATGAGATGTAGAAGGTTTAGCTTCAAATCCATGCGAAACAAATGACTTAGCTTCAAATACTTGCGATATAAGTGATATAGCTTCAAATGCTGGCGAAATAAACGAGTTACCTTCAAATCCATGCGAAACATATGATGTAGCTTCAAATCAATGCGATGTAGAGTGTTTAGCTTTAAATCCATGCAAAACAAATGATTTAGATTCAAATACTTGCGATATAAGTGATATAGCTTCAAATGCTGGCGACATAAACGAGTTACCTTCAAATCCATGCGAGACACATGATATAGCTTCAAATCAATGCGATGTATAAGGTTTAGCTTCAAATCCATGCGAAACAAATGATTTAGCTTCAATTACTTGCGATATAAGTGATATAGCTTCAAGTGCTGGCGAAATAAACGAGTTACCTTCAAATCCATGCGACACACAGGATGTAGGTTCAAATCAATGCGATGTAGATTGTTTAGATTCAAATCCATGCGAAACAAAAGATTTAGCATCAATTACTTGCGATATAAGTGATATAGCTTCAAATGCAGGCGAAACAAACGCGTTAGCATCAAATCCATGCGAAACACATGATGTAGCTTCCAATCAATGAGATGTAGAAGGTTTAGCTTCAAATCCATGCGAAACAAATGATTTAGCTTCAATTACTTGCGATATAAGTGATATAGCATCAAATGCTGGCGAAATAAAAGACGTAGCTTCAAATCCATGAGAAACACATGATGTAGCTTCAAATCAATGCGATGTAGAAAGATTCGCATCAAATCCATGCGAAACATATGATGTAGCTTCAAATCAATGCGATGTAGATTGTTTAGCTTCAAATCCATGCGAAACAAATGATTTAGCTTCAAATACTTGCGATTTAAGTGATATAGCTTCAAATGCTGGCGAAATAAACGAGTTACCTTCAATTCCATGCGAAACATATGATGTAGCTTCAAATCAATGCGATGTAGAGTGTTTAGCTTTAAATCCATGCGAAACAAATGATTTAGCTTCAAATACTTGCGATATAAGTGATATAGCTTCAAATGCTGGCGAAATAAACAAGTGACCTTCAAATCCATGCGAAACACATGATGTAGCTTCAAATCAATGCGATGTAGATTATTTAGCTTCAAATCCATGCGAGACAAATTAGTTAGCTTCAAATACTTGCGATATAAATAATATAGCTTCAAGTGCTGGCGAAATAACCGAGTTAGCTTCAAATCCATGCGAAACACAGGATGTAGGTTCAAATCAATGCGATGTAGAAAGATTAGCATCAAATCCATGCCAAACACATGATGTAGCTTCAAATCAATGCGATGTAGTTTGTTTAGCTTCAAATCCATGCGAAACAAATGATTTAGCTTCAATTACTAGCGATATAAGTGATATAGCTTCAAATGCTGGCGAAATAAACGAGTTAGCTTCAAATCCATGCGAAACACGTGATGTAGGTTCAAATCAATGCGATGTAGAAAGATTAGCTTCAAATCCTTGCGAAACACATGATGTAGGTTCAAATCAATGCGATGTAGAAAGATTAGCATCAAATCCATGCGAAACACATGATGTAGCTTCAAATACTTGCGATATAAGTGACATAGTTTCAAATTCTGGCGAAATAATCGAGATAGCTTCAAATCCATGCGAGACACATGATGTAGCTTCAAATCAATGCGATGTAGAAGGTTTAGCTTCAAATTCTTTCGAAACAAATGATTTAGCTTCAAATACTTGCCATATACGTGATATAGCTGCAAATGCAGGCGAAACGAACGAGTTAGCTTCAAATCAATGCGAAACACATGATGAAGCTTCAAATCAATGAGATGTAGAAGGTTTAGCTTCAAATCCATGCGAAACAAATGATTTAGCTTCAATTACTTGCGATGTAAGTGATATAGCTTCAAATGCTGGCGAAACGAACGAGTTAGCTTCAAATCAATGCGAAACACATGACATACCTTCATATCAAAGCGATGTAGATTGTTTAGATTCAAATCCATGCGAAACAAATGATTTAGCTTCAATTACTTGCGATATAAGTGATATAGCTTCAAATGCAGGCGAAACAAACGCGTTAGCTTCAAATCCATGCGAAACACATGATGTAGCTTCAAATCAATGAGATGTAGAAGGTTTAGCTTCAAATCCATGCTAAACAAATGATTTAGCTTCAAATACGAGCGATATAAGTGATATAGCTGCATATGCTGGCGAAATAATCGAGTTAGCTTGAAATCCATGCGAAACACACGATGTAGCTTCAAATCAATGCGATGTAGAAGGTTTAGCTTCATATCCCTGCGAAACAAATGATTTAGCTTCAAATACTTGCGATATAAGTGATATCGTTTCAAATTGTTGCGAAATAATCGAGTTAGCTTCAAATCCATGCGAGACACATGATGTAGCTTCAAATCAATGCGATGTAGAAGGTTTAGATTCAAATCCATGCGAAACAAATGATTTAGCTTCAATTACTTGCGATATAAGTGATATAGCTTCAAATGCTGGCGAAATAAACGAATTAGCTTCAATCCATGCGAAACACATGATGTAGGTTCAAATCAATGCGATGTAGAAAGATTAGCATCAAATCCATGCGAAACACATGATGTAGCTTCAAATCAATGCGATGTAAAAGGTTTAGCTTCAAATCCATGCGAAACAAAAGATTTAGCTTCAAATACTTGCGATATAAGTGATATAGCTTCAAATGCTGGCGAAACGAACGAGTTAGCTTCAAATCAATGCGAAACACATGACATACCTTCATATCAAAGCGATGTAGATTGTTTAGATTCAAATCCATGCGAAACAAATGATTTAGCTTCAATTACTTGCGATATAAGTGATATAGCTTCAAATGCAGGCGAAACAAACGCGTTAGCTTCAAATCCATGCGAAACACATGATTTAGCTTCAAATACTTGCGATATAAGTGATATAGCTTCAAATGCTGGCGAAATAAAAGACGTAGCTTCAAATCCATGCGAAACACATGATGAAGCTTCAAATCAATGCGATGTAGAAAGATTAGCATCAAATCCATGCGAAACACATGATGTAGCTTCAAATCAATGCGATGTAGTTTGTTTACCATCAAATCCATGCGAAACAAATGATTTAGCTTCAAAAACTTGCGATATAAGTGATATATCTTCAAATGCTGGCGAAATAAACGAGTTACCTTCAAATCCATGCGAAACACATGATATAGCTTCAAATCAATGCGATGTATAAGGTTTAGCTTCAAATCTATGCGAAACAAATGATTTAGCTTCAATTACTTGCGATATAAGTGATATAGATTCAAATGCTGGCGAAATAAACGAGTTAGCTTCAAATCCATGCGAAACACATGATGTAGGTTCAAATCAATGCGATGTAGAAAGATTAGCTTCATATCCCTGCGAAACAAATGATTTAGCTTCAAATACTTGCGATATAAGTGATATCGTTTCAAATTATTGCGAAATAATCGAGTTAGCTTAAAAATCCATGCGAGACACGTGATGTAGCTTCAAATCAATGAGATGTAGAAGGTTTAGCTTCAAATCCATGCGAAACAAATGATTTAGCTTCAAATACTTGCGATATAAGTGATATAGCTTCAAATGCTGGCGAAATAAAAGACGTAGCTTCAAATCCATGCGAAACACATGATGAAGCTTCAAATCAATGCGATGTAGAAAGATTAGCATCAAATCTATGCGAAACATATGATGTAGCTTCAAATTAATGCGATGTAGAAAGATTAGCATCAAATCCATGCGAAACACATGATGTAGCTTCAAATCGATGCGATGTAGATTGTATAGCTTCAAATCCATGCGACACAAATGATTTAGCTTCAAATACTTGCGATATAAGAGATATAGATTCAAATGATGGCGAAATAAACGAGTTACCTTCAAATCCATGCGAGACACATGATATAGCTTCAAATCAATGCGATGTATAAGGTTTAGCTTCAAATCCATGCGAAACAAATGGTTTAGCTTCAATTACTTGCGATATAAGTGATATAGCTTCAAATGCTGGCGAAACGAACGTGTTAGCTTCAAATCAATGCGAAACACATGATATACCTTCATATCAATGCGATGTAGATTGTTTAGATTCAAATCCATGCGAAACAAATGATTTAGCTTCAAATACTTGCGATATAAGTGATATTGCTTCAAATGCAGGCGAAACAAACGCGTTAGCATCAAATCCATGCGAAACACATGATGTAGCTTCAAATCAATGAGATGTAGAAGGTTTAGCTTCAAATCCATGCGAAACAAATGACTTAGCTTCAAATACTTGCGATATAAGTGATATAGCTTCAAATGCTGGCGAAATAAAAGACGTAGCTTCAAATCCATGCGAAACACATGATGAAGCTTCAAATCAATGCGATGTAGAAAGATTAGCATCAAATCCATGCGAAACATATGATGTAGCTTCAAATCAATGCGATGTAGATTGTTTAGCTTCAAATCCATGCGAAACAAATGATTTAGCTTCAAATACTTGCGATATAAGTGATATAGCTTCAAATGCTGGCGAAATAAACGAGTTACCTTCAAATCCATGCGAATCATATGATGTAGCTTCAAATCAATGCGATGTAGAGTGTTTAGCTTCAAATCCATGCGAAACAAATGATTTAGATTCAAATACTTGCGATATAAGTGATATAGCTTCAAATGCTGGCGAAATAAACGAGTTACCTTCAAATCCATGCGAGACACATGATATAGCTTCAAATCAATGCGATGTATAAGGTTTAGCTTCAAATCCATGCGAAACAAATGATTTAGCTTCAATTACTTGCGATATAAGTGATATAGCTTCAAATGCTGGCGAAACGAACGAGTTAGCTTCAAATCAATGCGAAACACATGATATACCTTCATATCAATGCGATGTAGATTGTTTAGATTCAAATGCATGCGAAACAAATGATTTAGCTTCAATTACTTGCGATATAAGTGATATTGCTTCAAATGCAGGCGAAACAAACGCGTTAGCATCAAATCCATGCGAAACACATGATGTAGCTTCAAATCAATGAGATGTAGAAGGTTTAGCTTCAAATCCATGCGAAACAAATGACTTAGCTTCAAATACTTGCGATATAAGTGATATAGCTTCAAATGCTGGCGAAATAAAAGACGTAGCTTCAAATCCATGCGAAACACATGATGAAGCTTCAAATCAATGCGATGTAGAAAGATTAGCATCAAATCCATGCGAAACATATGATGTAGCTTCAAATCAATGCGATGTAGATTGTTTAGCTTCAAATCCATGCGAAACAAATGATTTAGCTTCAAATACTTGCGATTTAAGTGATATAGCTTCAAATGCTGGCGAAATAAACGAGTTACCTTCAAATCCATGCGAAACATATGATGTAGCTTCAAATCAATGCGATGTAGAGTGTTTAGCTTTAAATCCATGCGAAACAAATGATTTAGCTTCAAATACTTGCGATATAAGTGATATAGCTTCAAATGCTGGCGAAATAAACAAGTGACCTTCAAATCCATGCGAAACACATGATGTAGCTTCAAATCAATGCGATGTAGATTATTTAGCTTCAAATCCATGCGAGACAAATTAGTTAGCTTCAAATACTTGCGATATAAATAATATAGCTTCAAGTGCTGGCGAAATAACCGAGTTAGCTTCAAATCCATGCGAAACACAGGATGTAGGGTCAAATCAATGCGATGTAGAAAGATTAGCATCAAATCCATGCCAAACACATGATGTAGCTTCAAATCAATGCGATGTAATTTGTTTAGCTTCAAATCCATGCGAAACAAATGATTTAGCTTCAATTACTAGCGATATAAGTGATATAGCTTCAAATGCTGGCGAAATAAACGAGTTAGCTTCAAATCCATGCGAAACACGTGATGTAGGTTCAAATCAATGCGATGTAGAAAGATTAGCTTCAAATCCTTGCGAAACACATGATGTAGGTTCAAATCAATGCGATGTAGAAAGATTAGCATCAAATCCATGCGAAACACATGATGTAGCTTCAAATACTTGCGATATAAGTGATATAGTTTCAAATGCTGGCGAAATAAACGAGTTAGCTTCAAATCCATACGAAACACATGATGTAGGTTCAAATCAATGCGATGTAGAAAGATTAGCTTCAAATCCATGCGAAACACATGATGTAGCTTCAAATCAATGCGATGTATAAGGTTTAGCTTCAAATCCAAGCGAAACATGATTTAGCTTCAAATACTTGCGATATAAGTGATATAGTTTCAATTTCTGGCGAAATAATCGAGATAGCTTCAAATCCGTGCGAGACACATGATGTAGCTTCAAATCAATGCGATGTAGAAGGTTTAGCTTCAAATTCCTTCGAAACAAATGATTTAGTTTCAAATACTTGCCATATACGTGATATAGCTGCAAATGCAGGCGAAACGAACGAGTTAGCTTCAAATCAATGCGAAACACATGATGAAGCTTCAAATCAATGAGATGTAGAAGGTTTAGCTTCAAATCCATGCGAAACAAATGATTTAGATTCAATTACTTGCGATATAAGTGATATAGCTTCAAATGCTGGCGAAACGAACGAGTTAGCTTCAAATCAATGCGAAACACATGACATACCTTCATATCAAAGCGATGTAGATTGTTTAGATTCAAATCCATGCGAAACAAATGATTTAGCTTCAATTACTTGCGATATAAGTGATATAGCTTCAAATGCTGGCGAAATAAACGAATTAGCTTCAATCCATGCGAAACACATGATGTAGGTTCAAATCAATGCGATGTAGAAAGATTAGCATCAAATCCATGCGAAACACATGATGTAGCTTCAAATCAATGCGATGTAAAAGGTTTAGCTTCAAATCCATGCGAAACAAATGATTTAGCTTCAAATACTTGCGATATAAGTGATATAGCTTCAAATGCTGGCGAAATAAACGAGTTAGCTTCACTCCATGCGAAACACATGATGTAGGTTCAAATCAATGCGATGTAGAAAGATTAGCATCAAATCCATGCGAAACACATGATGTAGCTTCAAATCAATGCGATGTAGTTTGTTTACCATCAAATCCATGCGAAACAAATGATTTAGCTTCAAAAACTTGCGATATAAGTGATATATCTTCAAATGCTGGCGAAATAAACGAGTTACCTTCAAATCCTTGCGAAACACATGATATAGCTTCAAATCAATGCGATGTATAAGGTTTAGCTTCAAATCTATGCGAAACATATGATTTAGCTTCAATTACTTGCGATATAAGTGATATAGCTTCAAATGCTGGCGAAATAAACGAGTTAGCTTCAAATCCATGCGAAACACATGATGTAGGTTCAAATCAATGCGATGTAGAAAGATTAGCTTCATATCCCTGCGAAACAAATGATTTAGCTTCAAATACTTGCGATATAAGTGATATCGTTTCAAATTATTGCGAAATAATCGAGTTAGCTTAAAAATCCATGCGAGACACGTGATGTATCTTCAAATCAATGAGATGTAGAAGGTTTAGCTTCAACTCCATGCGAAACAAATGATTTAGCTTCAAATACTTGCGATATAAGTGATATAGCTTCAAATGCTGGCGAAATAAAAGACGTAGCTTCAAATCCATGCGAAACACATGATGAAGCTTCAAATCAATGCGATGTAGAAAGATTAGCATCAAATCCATGCGAAACATATGATGTAGATTCAAATTAATGCGATGTAGAAAGATTAGCATCAAATCCATGCGAAACACATGATGTAGCTTCAAATCAATGCGATGTAGATTGTATAGCTTCAAATCCATGCGAAACAAATGATTTAGCTTCAAATACTTGCGATATAAGAGATATAGATTCAAATGATGGCGAAATAAACGAGTTACCTTCAAATCCATGCGAGACACATGATATAGCTTCAAATCAATGCGATGTATAAGGTTTAGCTTCAAATCCATGCGAAACACATGATGTAGGTTCAAATCAATGCGATGTAGAAAGATTAGCTTCAAATCCATGCGAAACACATGATGTAGCTTCAAATCAATGCGATGTAGAAGGTTTAGCTTCAAATTCCTTCGAAACAAATGATTTAGCTTCAAATACTTGCCATATACGTGATATAGCTGCAAATGCAGGCGAAACGAACGAGTTAGCTTCAAATCAATGCGAAACACATGATGAAG
Source organism: Megalopta genalis (assembly GCF_051020955.1). Taxonomy (NCBI): domain Eukaryota; kingdom Metazoa; phylum Arthropoda; class Insecta; order Hymenoptera; family Halictidae; genus Megalopta; species Megalopta genalis. The sequence goes on along the minus strand of NW_027477017.1, from coordinate 20,864 downwards.
CTTCAAATCAATGAGATGTAGAAGGTTTAGCTTCAAATCCATGCGAAACAAATGATTTAGCTTCAATTACTTGCGATATAAGTGATATAGCTTCAAATGCTGGCGAAACGAACGAGTTAGCTTCAAATCAATGCGAAACACATGACATACCTTCATATCAAAGCGATGTAGATTGTTTAGATTCAAATCCATGCGAAACAAATGATTTAGCTTCAATTACTTGCGATATAAGTGATATAGCTTCAAATGCAGGCGAAACAAACGCGTTAGCTTCAAATCCATGCGAAACACATGATGTAGCTTCAAATCAATGAGATGTAGAAGGTTTAGCTTCAAATCCATGCGAAACAAATGATTTAGCTTCAATTACTTGCGATATAAGTGATATAGCTTCAAATGCTGGCGAAACGAACGAGTTAGCTTCAAATCAATGCGAAACACATGACATACCTTCATATCAAAGCGATGTAGATTGTTTAGATTCAAATCCATGCGAAACAAATGATTTAGCTTCAATTACTTGCGATATAAGTGATATAGCTTCAAATGCAGGCGAAACAAACGCGTTAGCTTCAAATCCATGCGAAACACACGATGTAGCTTCAAATCGATGCGATGTAGAATGTTTAGCTTCATATCCCTGCGAAACAAATGATTTAGCTTCAAATACTTGCGATATAAGTGATATCGTTTCAAATTGTTGCGAAATAATCGAGTTAGCTTCAAATCCATGCGAGACACATGATGTAGCTTCAAATCAATGCGATGTAGAAGGTTTAGATTCAAATCCATGCGAAACAAATGATTTAGCTTCAATTACTTGCGATATAAGTGATATAGCTTCAAATGCTGGCGAAATATACGAATTAGCTTCAATCCATGCGAAACACATGATGTAGGTTCAAATCAATGCGATGTAGAAAGATTAGCACCAAATCCATGCGAAACACATGATGTAGCTTCAAATCAATGCGATGTAAAAGGTTTAGCTTCAAATCCATGCGAAACAAATGATTTAGCTTCAAATACTTGCGATATAAGTGATATAGCTTCAAATGCTGGCGAAATAAATGAATTACCATTAAATCCATGCGAAACACATGATATACCTTCATATCAATGCGATGTAGATTGTTTAGATTCAAATCCATGCGAAACAAATGATGTAGCTTCAATTACTTGTGATATAAGTGATATAGCTTCAAATGCAGGCGAAACAAACGCGTTAGCATCAAATCCATGCGAAACACATGATGTAGCTTCAAATCAATGAGATGTAGAAGGTTTAGCTTCAAATCCATGCGAAACAAATGATTTAGCTTCAAATACTTGCGATATAAGTGATATAGCTTCAAATGCTGGCGAAGTAAAAGACGTAGCTTCAAATCCATGCGAAACACATGATGTAGCTTCAAATCAATGCGATGTAGAAAGATTAGCATCAAATCCATGCGAAACATATGATGTAGCTTCAAATCAATGCGATGTAGATTGTTTAGCTTCAAATCCATGCGAAACAAATGATTTAGCTTCAAATACTTGCGATATAAGTGATATAGCTTCAAATGCTGGCGAAATAAAAGACGTAGCTTCAAATCCATGCGAAACACATGATGAAGCTTCAAATCAATGCGATGTAGAAAGATTAGCATCAAATCCATGCGAAACATATGATGTAGCTTCAAATCAATGCGATGTAGATTGTTTAGCTTCAAATCCATGCGAAACAAATGATTTAGCTTCAAATACTTGCGATATAAGTGATATAGCTTCAAATTCTGGCGAAATAATCGTGTTAGCTACAACTCCATGCGAAACCAATAATGTAGCTTCAGATCAATACGATGTTGAAGGTTTAACTTCAAAATCCATCTGTAGCAAGCGATTTAACTTCGAATACTTGCGATATAAGTGATATAGTTTCAAATGCTGGCGAAATAATCGTGTTAGCTTCAAATCCATGCGAAACACATGATGTAGCTTCAAATCAATGCGATGTAGAAGGTTTGGCTTCAAATCCATGCGAAACAAATGATTTGGCTTCAAATGCTTACGATATAAGTGATATAGCTTCAAAAGCTGGCGAAATAAACGAGTTAGCTTCAAATCCATGCGAAACACATGATGCACGTTCAGATTAACGCGATGTAGAAGGTGTAGCTTCAAATCCATGCGTAGCAAGTGATTTAACTTCAAATACTTGCGATCTAAGTTGTCTAGCATCAAATGCTTGCGAAATAATCGAGTTAGCTTCGAATCCATGCGAAGTAGAAGGTTTAGATTCAAATTCATGCGAAACAAACTATTTAGCTTCAATTACTTGCGATATAACTGATATTGTTTCAAATTATGGCGAAATAATCGAGTTAGCTTCAAATTCACGCGCAACACATGATTTAGCTTCAAATTCGTGCGAGACACATGGTTTAGTTTCAAATTCATGGCAAACAAATGGTTTAGCATCAAATACTTGTAATATACTTGATTTGGATTCAACTGCATGCGAAACAAACGAGTTGGCTTCAAATCCATGCGAAAGACATGTTGTAGCATCAAATCAATGCGATGTAGAAGATTTAGCTTCAAATCCATGCGAATCAAATGATTTAGCTTCAAATACTTGCGATATAAGTGATATAGCTTCAAATGCTGGCGAAATAAAGTTTTAGCTTCAAATGCATGCGAAACACATGATGTTGCTTCAAATCAACGCGATGTAGAAGTTGTAGCTTCAAATCCATGAGTAGCAAGTGATTTAACTTCAAATACTTGCGGTCTAAGTGTTCTAGCATCAAATGCTTGCGAAATAATCGAGTTAGCTTCAAATTCATGCGAAACACATGATGTAGATTTAAATCAATGCGATGTAGATGGTTTAGCTTCAAATGCAGGCGAAACAAATTATTTAGCTTCAAATACTTGCGATATAAGTGATATAGTTTCAAATACTGGCGAGATAATCGAGTTAGCTTCAAATACATGCGAAACACATGATGTAGCTTCAAATACTTGCGATATAAGTGATATAGTTTCAAATGCTGGAGAAATAATCGTGTTAGCTTCAAATCCATGCGAAACACATGATGTAGCTTCATATCAATGCGATGTAGAAGGTTTGGCTTCAGATCCATGCGAAACAAATGATTTGGCTTCAAATACTTGCGATATAAGTGATATAGCTTCAAATGCTGGCGAAATAAACGAGTTACCTTCAAATCCATGCGAAACATATGATGTAGCTTCAAATCAATGCGATGTAGAGTGTTTAGCTTCAAATCCATGCGAAACAAATGATTTAGCTTCAAATACTTGCGATATAAGTGATATAGCTTCAAATGCTGGCGAAATAAACGAGTTACCTTCAAATCCATGCGAAACACATGATGTAACTTCAAATCAATGCGATGTAGATTATTTAGCTTCAAATCCATGCGAAACAAATGATTTAGCTTCAATTACTTGCGATATAAGTGATATAGCTGCAAATGCTGTCGAAATAAACGAGTTAGCTTCAAATCCATGCCAAGCACATGATGTAGGTTCAAATCAATGCGATGTAGAAAGATTAGCATCAAATCCATGCGAAACACATGATGTAGCTTCAAATCAATGCGATGTAGATTGTTTAGCTTCAAATCCATGCGAAACAAATGATTTAGCTTCAAATACTTGCGATATAAGTGATATAGCTTCAAATGATGGCGAAATAAACGAGTTACCTTCAAATCCATGCGAGACACATGATATATCTTCAAATCAATGCGATGTATAAGGTTTAGCTTCAAATCCATGCGAAACAAATGATTTAGCTTCAATTACTTGCGATATAAGTGATATAGATTCAAGTGCTGGCGAAATAACCGAGTTAGCTTCAAATCCATGCGAAACACAGGATGTAGGTTCAAATCAATGCGATGTAGATTGTTTAGATTCAAATCCATGCGAAACAAAAGATTTAGCTTCAATTACTTGCGATATAAGTGATATAGCTTCAAATGCAGGCGAAACAAACGCGTTAGCATCAAATCCATGCGAAACACATGATGTAGCTTCAAATCAATGAGATGTAGAAGGTTTAGCTTCAAATCCATGCGAAACAAATGATTTAGCTTCAAATACTTGCGATATAAGTGATATAGCTTCACATGCTGGCGAAATAAAAGACGTAGCTTCAAATCCATGAGAAACACATGATGTAGCTTCAAATCAATGCGATGTAGAAAGATTAGCATCACATCCATGCGAAACATATGATGTAGCTTCAAATCAATGCGATGTAGATTGTTTAGCTTCAAATCCATGCGAAACAAATGATTTAGCTTCAAATACTTGCGATTTAAGTGATATAGCTTCAAATGCTGGCGAAATAAACGAGTTACCTTCAAATCCATGCGAAACATATGATGTAGCTTCAAATCAATGCGATGTAGATTATTTAGCTTCAAATCCATGCGAGACAAATTATTTAGCTTCAAATACTTGCGATATAAATAATATAGCTTCAAGTGCTGGCGAAATAATCGAGTTAGCTTCAAATCCATGCGAAACACAGGATGTAGGTTCAAATCAATGCGATGTAGAAAGATTAGCATCAAATCCATGCCAAACACATGATGTAGCTTCAAATCAATGCGATGTAGTTTGTTTAGCTTCAAATCCATACGAAACAAATGATTTAGCATCAATTACTAGCGATATAAGTGATATAGCTTCAAATGCTGGCGAAATATACGAGTTAGCTTCAAATCCATGCGAAACACGTGATGTAGGTTCAAATCAATGCGATCTAGAAAGAATAGCTTCAAATCCTTGCGAAACACATGATGTAGGTTCAAATCAATGCGATGTAGAAAGATTAGCATCGAATCCATGTGAAACACATGATGTAGCTTCAAATACTTGCGATATAAGTGATATAGTTTCAAATGCTGGCGAAATAAACGAGTTAGCTTCAAATCCATGCGAAACACATGATGTAGGTTCAAATCAATGCGATGTAGAAAGATTAGCTTCAAATCCATGCGAAACACATGATGTAGCTTCAAATCAATGCGATGTATAAGGTTTAGCTTCAAATCCAAGCGAAACATGATTTAGCTTCAAATACTTGCGATATAAGTGATATAGTTTCAAATTCTGGCGAAATAATCGAGTTAGCTTCAAATCCATGCGAGACACATGATGTAGCTTCAAATCAATGCGATGTAGAAGGTTTAGCTTCAAATTCCTTCGAAACAAATGATTTAGCTTCAAATACTTGCCATATACGTGATATAGCTGCAAATGCAGGCGAAACCAACGAGTTAGCTTCAAATCAATGCGAAACACATGATGAAGCTTCAAATCAATGAGATGTAGAAGGTTTAGCTTCAAATCCATGCGAAACAAATGATTTAGCTTCAATTACTTGCGATATAAGTGATATAGCTTCAAATGCTGGCGAAACGAACGAGTTAGCTTCAAATCAATGCGAAACACATGACATACCTTCATATCAAAGCGATGTAGATTGTTTAGATTCAAATCCATGCGAAACAAATGATTTAGCTTCAATTACTTGCGATATAAGTGATATAGCTTCAAATGCAGGCGAAACAAACGCGTTAGCTTCAAATCCATGCGAAACACATGATGTAGCTTCAAATCAATGAGATGTAGAAGGTTTAGCTTCAAATCCATGCGAAACAAATGATTTAGCTTCAAATACGAGCGATATAAGTGATATAGCTGCATATGCTGGCGAAATAATCGAGTTAGCTTGAAATCCATGCGAAACACACGATGTAGCTTCAAATCAATGCGATGTAGAAAGTTTAGCTTCATATCCCTGCGAAACAAATGATTTAGCTTCAAATACTTGCGATATAAGTGATATCGTTTCAAATTGTTGCGAAATGATCGAGTTAGCTTCAAATCCATGCGAGACACATGATGTAGCTTCAAATCAATGCGATGTAGAAGGTTTAGATTCAAATCCATGCGAAACAAATGATTTAGCTTCAATTACTTGCGATATAAGTGATATAGCTTCAAATGCTGGCGAAATAAACGAATTAGCTTCAATCCATGCGAAACACATGATGTAGGTTCAAATCAATGCGATGTAGAAAGATTAGCATCAAATCCATGCGGAACACATGATGTAGCTTCAAATCAATGCGATGTAAAAGGTTTAGCTTGAAATCCATGCGAAACAAATGATTTAGCTTCAAATACTTGCGATATAAGTGATATAGCTTCAAATGCTGGCGAAATAAACGAGTTAGATTCACTCCATGCGAAACACATGATGTAGGTTCAAATCAATGCGATGTAGAAATATTAGCATCAAATCCATGCGAAACACATGAAGTAGCTTCAAATCAATGCGATGTAGTTTGTTTACCATCAAATCCATGCGAAACAAATGATTTAGCTTCAAAAACTTGCGATATAAGTGATATATCTTCAAATGCTGGCGAAATAAACGAGTTACCTTGAAATCCATGCGAAACACATGATATAGCTTCAAATCAATGCGATGTATAAGGTTTAGCTTCAAATCTATGCGAAACAAATGATTTAGCTTCAATTACTTGCGATATAAGTGATATAGCTTCAAATGCAGGCGAAACAAACGCGTTAGCTTCAAATCCATGCGAAACACATGATATAGCTTCAAATGCAGGCGAAACAAACGCGTTAGCTTCAAATCCATGTGAAACAAATGATTTAGCTTCAAATACTTGCGATATAAGAGATATAGCTTCAAATGATGGCGAAATAAACGAGTTACCTTCAAATCCATGCAAGACACATGATATAGCTTCAAATCAATGCGATGTATAAGGTTTAGCTTCAAATCCATGCGAAACAAATGATTTAGCTTCAATTACTTGCGATATAAGTGATATAGCTTCAAATGCTGTCGAAATAAACGAGTTAGCTTCTAATCCATGCCAAACACATGATGTAGGTTCAAATCAATGCGATGTAGAAAGATTAGCATCAAATCCATGCGAAACACATGATGTAGCTTCAAATCAATGCGATGTAGATTGTTTAGCTTCAAATCCATGCGAAACAAATGATTTAGCTTGAAATACTTGCGATATAAGTGATATAGCTTCAAATGATGGCGAAATAAACGAGTTACCTTCAAATCCATGCGAGACACATGATATAGCTTCAAATCAATGCGATGTATAAGGTTTAGCTTCAAATCCTTGCGAAACAAATGATTTAGCTTCAATTACTTGCGATATAAGTGATATAGCTTCAAATGTTGGCGAACCGAACGAGTTAGCTTCAAATCAATGCGAAACACATGATATACCTTCATATCAATGCGATGTAGATTGTTTAGATTCAAATCCATGCGAAACAAAAGATTTAGCTTCAATTACTTGCGATATAAGTGATATAGCTTCAAATGCTGGCGAAATAAACGAGTTACCTTCAAATCCATGCGAAACACACGATGTAGCTTCAAATCAATGCGATGTAGAAGGTTTAGCTTCATATCCCTGCGAAACAAATGATTTAGCTTCAAATACTTGCGATATAAGTGATATCGTTTCAAATTATTGCGAAATAATCGAGTTAGCTTCAAATCCATGCGAGACACATGATGTAGCTTCAAATCTATGCGATGTAGAAGGTTCAGCTTCAAATTCCTTCGAAACAAATGATTTAGCTTCAAATACTTGCCATATACGTGATATAGCTGCAAATGCAGGCGAAACGAACGAGTTAGCTTCAAATCAATGCGAAACACATGATGAAGCTTCAAATCAATGAGATGTAGAAGGTTTAGCTTCAAATCCATGCGAAACAAATGATTTAGCTTCAAATACGAGCGATATAAGTGATACAGCTTCATATGCTGGCGAAAAAATCGAGTTAGCTTGAAATCCATGCGAAACACACGATGTAGCTTCAAATTAATGCGATGTAGAAGGTTTATCTTCATATCCCTGCGAAACAAATGATTTAGCTTCAAATACTTCCGATATAAGTGATATCGTTTCAAATTATTGCGAAATAATCGAGTTAGCTTCAAATCCATGCGAAACACATGATGTAGCTTCAAATCAATGCGATGTAGTTTGTTTAGCTTCAAATCCATGCGAAACAAATGATTTAGCTTCAAATACTTGCGATATAAGAGATATTGCTTCAAATGATGGCGAAATAAACGAGTTACTTTCAAATCCATGCGAGACACATGATATAGCTTCAAATCAATGCGATGTATAAGGTTTAGCTTCAAATCCATGCGAAACAAATGATTTAGCTTCAATTACTTGCGATATAAGTGATATAGCTTCAAATGCTGGCGAAACGAACGAGTTAGCTTCAAATCAATGCGAAACACATGATATACCTTCATATCAATGCGATGTAGATTGTTTAGATTCAAATCCATGCGAAACAAATGATTTAGCTTCAATTACTTGCGATATAAGTGATATTGCTTCAAATGCAGGCGAAACAAACTCGTTAGCATCAAATCCATGCGAAACACATGATGTAGCTTCAAATCAATGAGATGTAGAAGGTTTAGCTTCAAATCCATGCGAAACAAATGATTTAGCTTCAAATACTTGCGATATAAGTGATATCGTTTCAAATTATTGCGAAATAATCGAGTTAGCTTAAAAATCCATGCGAGACACGTGATGTAGCTTCATATCAATGCGATGTAGAAGGATTAGCTACAAATCCATGCGAAACAAATGATTTAGCTTCAAATACTTGCGATATAAGTGATATAGCTTCAAATGCTGGCGAAATAAATGAATTACCTTCAAATCCATGCGAATAACATGATATAGCTTCAAATCAATGCGATGTATAAGGTTTAGCTTCAAATCCATGCGAAACAAATGATTTAGCTTCAATTACTTGCGATATAAGTGATATAGCTTCAAATGCTGTCGAAATAAACGAGTTAGCTTCAAATCCATGCCAAACACATGATGTAGGTTCAAATCAATGCGATGTAGATAGATTAGCATCAAATCCATGCGAAACACATGATGTAGCTTCAAATCAATGCGATGTAGATTGTTTAGCTTCAAATCCATGCGAAATAAATGATTTAGCTTCAAATACTTGCGATATAAGTGATATAGCTTCAAATGATGGCGAAATAAACGAGTTACCTTCAAATCCATGCGAGACACATGATATAGCTTCAAATCAATGCGATGTATAAGGTTTAGCTTCAAATCCATGCGAAACAAATGATTTAGCTTCAATTACTTGCGATATAAGTGATATAGCTTCAAATGCTGGCGAAACAAACGAGTTAGCTTCAAATCAATGCGAAACACATGACATACCTTCATATCAAAGCGATGTAGATTGTTTAGATACAAATCCATGCGAAACAAATGATTTAGCTTCAATTACTTGCTATATAAGTGAGATAGCTTCTAATGCAGGCGAAACAAACGCGTTAGCTTCAAATCCATGCGAAACACATGATGTAGCTTCAAATCAATGAGATGTAGAAGATTTAGCTTCAAATCCATGCGAAACAAATGATTTAGCTTCAAATACGAGCGATATAAGTGATATAGCTGCATATGCTGGCGAAATAATCGAGTTAGCTTGAAATCGATGCGAAACACACGATGTAGCTTCAAATCAATGCGATGTAGAAGGTTTAGCTTCATATCCCTGCGAAACAAATGATTTAGCTTCAATTACTTGCGATATAAGTGATATAGCTTCAAATGCTGGCGAAATAAACGAATTAGCTTCAATCCATGCGAAACACATGATGTATGTTCAAATCAATGCGATGTAGAAAGATTAGCATCAAATCCATGCGAAACACATGATGTAGCTTCAAATCAATGCGATGTAAAAGGTTTAGCTTCAAATCCATGCGAAACAAATGATTTAGCTTCAAATACTTGCGATATAAGTGATATAGCTTCAAATGCTGGCGAAATAAATGAATTACCATTAAATCCATGCGAAACACATGATATAGCTTCAAATCAATGCGATGTATAAGGTTTAGCTTCAAATCCATGCGAAACACATGATGTAGCTTCAAATCGATGCGATGTAGAAGGATTAGCTTCAAATCGATGCGAAACACATGATGTTGCTTCAAATCAATGCGATGTATAAGGTTTAGCTTCAACTCCATGCGAAACAAATGATTTAGCTGCAAATACTTGCGATATAAGAGGTATAGCTTCAAATGATGGCGAAATAAACGAGTTACCTTCAAATCCATGCGAGACACATGATATAGCTTCAAATCAATGCGATGTATAAGGTTTAGCTTCAAATCCATGCGAAACAAATGATTTAGCTTCAAATACTTGCGATATAAGTGATATAGCTTCAAATGCTGGCGAAACAAACGCGTTAGCTTCAAATCCATGCGAAACACATGATGTAGCTTCAAATCAATGAGATGTAGAAGGTTTAGCTTCAAATCCATGCGAAACAAATGATTTAGCTTCAAATACGAGCGATATAAGTGATATAGCTGCATATGCTGGCGAAATAATCGAGTTAGCTTGAAATCCATGCGAAACACATGATGTAGCTTCAAATCAATGAGATGTAGAAGGTTTAGCTTCAAATCCATGCGAAACAAATGATTTAGCTTCAAAAACGAGCGATATAAGTGATATAGCTGCATATGCTGGCGAAATAATCGAGTTAGCTTGAAATCCATGCGAAACACATGATGTAGCTTCAAATCAATGCGATGTAAAAGGTTTAGCTTCAAATCCATGCGAAACACATGATATAGCTTCAAATCAATGCGATGTAGATTGTTTAGCATTAAATCCATGCTAAACAAATGATTTAGCTTCAAATACCTGCGATATAAGTGATATAGCTTCAAATGCTGGCGAAATAAACGAGTTACCTTCAAATCCATGCGAAACACATGATGTAGCTTCAAATCAATGCGATGTAGATTATTTAGCTTCAAATCCATGCGAGACAAATTATTTAGCTTCAAATACTTGCGATATAAATAATATAGCTTCAAATGCTGGCGAAATAAGCGAGCTAGCTTCAAATCCATGCGAGACACATGATATAGCTTCAAATCAATGCGATGTATAAGGTTTAGCTTCAAATCCATGCGAAACAAATTATTTAGCTTCAAATACTTGTGATATAAGTGATATAGCTTCAAATGCTGGCGAAATAAACAAGTTACCTTCAAATCCATGCGAAACACTTGATGTAGCTTCAAATCAATGCGATGTAGATTATTTAGCTTCAAATCCATGCGAGACAAATTATTTAGCTTCAAATACGTGCTATATAAGTGATAGAGCTTCAAATGCTGGCGAAACGAACGAGTTAGCTTCAAATCAATGCGAAACACATGACATACCTTCATATCAAAGCGATGTAGATTGTTTAGATTCAAATCCATGCGAAACAAATGATTTAGCTTCAATTACTTGCGATATAAGTGATATAGCTTCAAATGCAGGCGAAACAAACGCGTTAGCTTCAAATCCATGCGAAACACATGATGTAGCTTCAAATCGATGCGATGTAGAAGGATTAGCTTCAAATCGATGCGAAACACATGATGTTGCGTCAAATCAATGCGATGTATAAGGTTTAGCTTCAACTCCATGCGAAACAAATGATTTAGATTCAAATACTTGCGATATATGTGATATAGCTTCAAATGCTGGCGAATAAACGAGTTTGCTTCAAATCCCTGCAAAACACATGACGTAGCTTCAAATCAATGCGATGAAGATGGTTTAGAATCAAATCCATGCGAAACAAATCATTTAGCTTCAAATACTTGCGATATAAGTCATAGCTTCAAATGCAGGCGAAATAAACGATTTAGCTTCAAATCCATGCGGAACACATGATGTAGCTTCAAATCAATGCGATGTAGAAGGTTTGGCTTGAAATCCATGCGAAACAATTGATGTAGCTTCAAATCAATGCGATGTAGAAGGTTTGGCTTGTAATCCATGCGAAACAAATGATTTAGCTTCAAACACTTGCGATATAAGTGATGTAGCTTCAAATGCAGGCGAATAAACGAGTTTGCTTCAAATCCGTGCGAAACACATGTTGTTGCATCAAATCAAAGCGATGTAGAAGGTTTAGCTTCAAATCCATGCGAAAGAAATGCTTTAGCTTCAAATGCTTGCGATATAAGTGAAGTAGCTTCAAATGCAGGCGAAATAAACGAGTTAGCTACAAATCCATGCGGAATACATGATGTAGGTTCAAATCAACGCGATGTATAAGGTTTAGCTTCAAATCCATGCGTAACAAATGATTTAGCTACAAATACTTCCGACACAAGTGATATAGCTTCAAATGCTGGCGAAATAAAAGAATTGGCTTCAAATCCATGCGAAACACATGATGTAGCTTCAAATCAACACGATGTATAAGGTTTATCTTCAAATCCATGCGAAACATATAATTTAGCTCCAAATACTTGCGATATACGTGATATAGCTTCAAATGCAGGCGAAACAAACGTGTTTGCTTCAAATGCATGCGAAACACATGACTAAGCTTCAAATAAATGCGATGTAGAACGTTTAGCTTCAAATCCATGCGAAACAAATGATTTAGCTTCAAATAGTTCCGATATAAGTGATATAGCTTCAACTGCTGGCGAAATAAACGAGTTAGCTTCAAATCCATGCGAAACACAAGATGTAGCTTCAAATCAATACGATGTAGAAGGTTCAGCTACAAATCCATGCGAAATAATTGATTTAGCTTCAAATACTTGCGATATAATTGATATAGTTTCAAATTCTGGCGAAATAAACGAGTTAGCTTGAAATCCATGCGAAACACATGATGTAGTTTCAAATCAATGCGATGAAGATGGTTTAGAATCAAATCCATGCGAAACAAATCATTTAGCTTCAAATACTTGCGATATAAGTGATATAGCTTCAAATGCAGGCAAAATAAACGAGTTAGCTACAAATCCATGCGAAACAAATGATTTAGCTTCAAATACTTGCGATATAAGTGATATAGTTCCAAATGCTGGCGAAATAAACGAGTTGGCTTCAAATCCTTGCGAAACACATGTTGTAGCATCAAATCATTGCGATGTAGAAGGCTTAGCTTCAAATCCATGCGAAAGAAATGCTTTAGCTTTAAATACTTGCCATATAAGTGATGTATCTTCAAATGCAGGCGAATAAACGAGTTTGCTTCAAATCCCTGCGAAACACATGATGTAGCTTCAAATCAATGCGATGAAGATGGTTTAGAATCAAATCCATGCGAAACAAATCATTTAGCTTCAAATACTTGCGATATAAGTCATAGCTTCAAATGCAGGCGAAATAAACGATTTAGCTTCAAATCCATGCGGAACAAATGATGTAGCTTCAAATCAATGCGATGTAGAAGGTTTGGCTTGAAATCCATGCGAAACAATTGATGTAGCTTCAAATCAATGCGATGTAGAAGGTTTGACTTGAAATCCATGCGAAACAAATGATTTAGCTTCAAATACTTGCGATATAAGTGATATAGCTTCAAATGCTGACGAAATAAACGAGATAGCTTCAAACCCATGCGAATACCACGATGTAGCATGAAATTAATGCGATGTGGAAGGTTTAGCTTCAAATCCATGCGAAACAAATGATTTAGCTACAAATACTTGCGATGTAAGTGATATAGCTTCAAATGCTGGCGACATAAACGAGTTGGCTTCAAATCCATGCGAAACACATGTTGTAGCATCAAATCAATGCGATGAAGAAAGCTTAGCTTCAAATCCATGCGAAAGAAATGCTTTAGCTTCAAATACTTGCGATATAAGTGATGTAGCTTCAAATGCAGGCCAAATAAACGAGTTAGCTTCAAATCCATGCGGAACACATGATGTAGATTCAAATCAATGCTATGTAGAACGTTTAGCTACAAATCCATGCGAAACAAATGATTTAGCTACAAATACTTGCGATATAAGTGATATAGCTTCAAATGCTGGCGAAATAAACGAGTTGGCTTCAAATCCATGCGAAACACATGTTGTAGCATCAAATGAATGCGATGTAGAAGGTTTAGCTTCAAATCCGTGCGAAACAAATGATGTAGCTTCAAATCAATGCGATGTAGAAGGTTTGGCTTGTAATCCATGCGAAACAAATGATTTAGCTTCAAATACTTGCGATATAAGTGATATAGCTTCAAATGCTGACGAAATAAACGAGATAGCTTCAAACCCATGCGAAAACCACGATGTAGCATGAAATTAATGCGATGTGGCAGGTTTAGCTTCAAATCCATGCGAAACAAATGATTTAGCTACAAATACTTGCGATGTAAGTGATATAGCTTCAAATGCTTGCGACATAAACGAGTTGGCTTCAAATCCATGCGAAACACATGTTGTAGCATCAAATCAATGCGATGAAGAAAGCTTAGCTTCAAATCCATGCGAAAGAAATGCTTTAGCTTCAAATACTTGCGATATAAGTGATGTAGCTTCAAATGTAGGCCAAATAAACGAGTTAGCTCCAAATCCACGCGGAACACATGATGTAGATTCAAATCAATCCTATGTAGAACGTTTAGCTACAAATCCATGCGAAACAAATGATTTAGCTACAAATACTTGCGATATAAGTGATATAGCTTCAAATGCTGGCGAAATAAACGAGTTGGCTTCAAATCCATGCGAAACACATGTTGTAGCATCAAATGAATGCGATGTAGAAGGCTTAGCTTCAAATCCATGCGAAGGAAATGCTTTAGCTTCAAATACTTGCGATATAAGTGATGTAGCATCAAATGCAGGCGAATAAACGAGTTGGTTTCAAATCCATGCGAAACACATGATGTAGATTCAAATCAACGCGATGTATAAGGTTTATCTTCAAATCCTTGCGAAACATATAATTTAGCTCCAAATACTTGCGATATACGTGATATAGCTTCAAATGCAGGCGAAACAAACGTGTTTGCTTCAAATGCATGCGAAACACATGACTAAGCTTCAAATAAATGCGATGTAGAACGTTTAGCTTCAAATCCATGCGGAATACATGATGTTGCTTCAAATCAACGCGATGTATAAGGTTTAGCTTCAAATCCATGCGTAACAAATGATTTAGATACAAATACTTGCGACACAAGTGATATAGATTCAAATGCTGGCGAAATAAACGAGTTAGCTTCAAATCCATGCGAAACACATGATGTAGCTTCAAATTAACGCGATGTAGAAGGATTAGCTTCAAATCCATTCGAAACAAATGATTTAGCTACAAATACTTGCGATATAAGTCATATAGCTTCAAATGCTGGGGAAAAATCGATTTAGCTTCAAATCCATGCGGAACACATGATGTAGCTTCAAGTCAGTGCTATGAAGAAGGTTTAGCTTCAAATGGATGCGAATCAAATGATTCAGATTCAAATACATGCGACATAAGTGATATAGCTTCAAATACTTGCGATATAAGTGATGTAGCTTCAAATGCTGGCGAAATAAACGAGTTGGCTTCAAATCCATGCGAAACACATGTTGTAGCATCAAATCAATGCGATGTAGAATGTTTAGTTTCAAATCCATGCGAAACAAATGACTTAGCTTCAACTACTTGCGTTATAAGTGATAGAACTTCAAATGCTGGCGAAATAAACGAGTTGGCTTCAAATCCATGCGAAACACATGTTGTAGCATCAAATGAATGCGATGTAGAAGGTTTAGCTTCAAATCCATGCGAAACAAATGATGTAGCTTCAAATCAATGCGATGTAGAAGGTTTGGCTTGTAATCCATGCGAAACAAATGATTTAGCTTCAAATACTTGCGATATAAGTGATATAGCTTCAAATGCTGACGAAATAAACGAGATAGCTTCAAACCCATGCGAAAACCACGATGTAGCATGAAATTAATGCGATGTGGCAGGTTTAGCTTCAAATCCATGCGAAACAAATGATTTAGCTACAAATACTTGCGATGTAAGTGATATAGCTTCAAATGCTTGCGACATAAACGAGTTGGCTTCAAATCCATGCGAAACACATGTTGTAGCATCAAATCAATGCGATGAAGAAAGCTTAGCTTCAAATCCATGCGAAAGAAATGCTTTAGCTTCAAATACTTGCGATATAAGTAATGTAGCTTCAAATGCAGGCCAAATAAACGAGTTAGCTTCAAATCCATGCGGAACACATGATGTAGATTCAAATCAATGCTATGTAGAACGTTTAGCTACAAATCCATGCGAAACAAATGATTTAGCTACAAATACTTGCGATATAAGTGATATAGCTTCAAATGCTGGCGAAATAAACGAGTTGGCTTCAAATCCATGCGAAACACATGTTGTAGCATCAAATGAATGCGATGTAGAAGGTTTAGCTTCAAATCCATGCGAAAGAAATGCTTTAGCTTCAAATACTTGCGATATAAGTGATGTAGCTTCAAATGCAGGCCAAATAAACGAGTTAGCTTCAAATCCATGCGGAACACATGATGTAGATTCAAATCAATGCTATGTAGAACGTTTAGCTACAAATCCATGCGAAACAAATGATTTAGCTACAAATACTTGCGATATAAGTGATATAGCTTCAAATGCTGGCGAAATAAACGAGTTGGCTTCAAATCCATGCGAAACACATGTTGTAGCATCAAATGAATGCGATGTAGAAGGTTTAGCTTCAAATCCATGCGAAACAAATGATGTAGCTTCAAATCAATGCGATGTAGAAGGTTTGGCTTGTAATCCATGCGAAACAAATGATTTAGCTTCAAATACTTGCGATATAAGTGATATAGCTTCAAATGCTGACGAAATAAACGAGATAGCTTCAAACCCATGCGAAAACCACGATGTAGCATGAAATTAATGCGATGTGGCAGGTTTAGCTTCAAATCCATGCGAAACAAATGATTTAGCTACAAATACTTGCGATGTAAGTGATATAGCTTCAAATGCTTGCGACATAAACGAGTTGGCTTCAAATCCATGCGAAACACATGTTGTAGCATCAAATCAATGCGATGAAGAAAGCTTAGCTTCAAATCCATGCGAAAGAAATGCTTTAGCTTCAAATACTTGCGATATAAGTGATGTAGCTTCAAATGTAGGCCAAATAAACGAGTTAGCTCCAAATCCACGCGGAACACATGATGTAGATTCAAATCAATCCTATGTAGAACGTTTAGCTACAAATCCATGCGAAACAAATGATTTAGCTACAAATACTTGCGATATAAGTGATATAGCTTCAAATGCTGGCGAAATAAACGAGTTGGCTTCAAATCCATGCGAAACACATGTTGTAGCATCAAATGAATGCGATGTAGAAGGCTTAGCTTCAAATCCATGCGAAGGAAATGCTTTAGCTTCAAATACTTGCGATATAAGTGATGTAGCATCAAATGCAGGCGAATAAACGAGTTGGCTTCAAATCCATGCGAAACACATGATGTAGATTCAAATCAACGCGATGTATAAGGTTTATCTTCAAATCCTTGCGAAACATATAATTTAGCTCCAAATACTTGCGATATACGTGATATAGCTTCAAATGCAGGCGAAACAAACGTGTTTGCTTCAAATGCATGCGAAACACATGACTAAGCTTCAAATAAATGCGATGTAGAACGTTTAGCTTCAAATCCATGCGGAATACATGATGTTGCTTCAAATCAACGCGATGTATAAGGTTTAGCTTCAAATCCATGCGTAACAAATGATTTAGCTACAAATACTTGCGACACAAGTGATATAGATTCAAATGCTGGCGAAATAAACGAGTTAGCTTCAAATCCATGCGAAACACATGATGTAGCTTCAAATTAACGCGATGTAGAAGGATTAGCTTCAAATCCATTCGAAACAAATGATTTAGCTACAAATACTTGCGATATAAGTCATATAGCTTCAAATGCTGGGGAAAAATCGATTTAGCTTCAAATCCATGCGGAACACATGATGTAGCTTCAAGTCAGTGCTATGAAGAAGGTTTAGCTTCAAATGGATGCGAATCAAATGATTCAGATTCAAATACATGCGACATAAGTGATATAGCTTCAAATACTTGCGATATAAGTGATGTAGCTTCAAATGCTGGCGAAATAAACGAGTTGGCTTCAAATCCATGCGAAACACATGTTGTAGCATCAAATCAATGCGATGTAGAATGTTTAGTTTCAAATCCATGCGAAACAAATGACTTAGCTTCAACTACTTGCGTTATAAGTGATAGAACTTCAAATGCTGGCGAAATAAACGAGATAGCTTCAAATCCATGCGAAACCCACGATGTAGCTTCAAATTAATGCGATGTAGAAGGTTTAGCTTCAAATCCATGCGAAACAAATGATTTAGCTACAAATACTTGGGATACAAGTGATATAGCTTCAAATGCTGGCGAAATAAACGAGTTGGCTTCAAATCCATGCGAAACACATGTTGTAGCATCAAATCATTGCGATGTAGAAGGCTTAGCTTCAAATCCATGCGAAAGAAATGCTTTAGCTTCAAATACTTGCGATATAAGTGATGTAGCTTCAAATGCAGGCCAAATAAACGAGTTAGCTTCAAATCCATGCGGAACACATGATGTAGATTCAAATCAATGCTATGTAGAAGGTTTAGCTACAAATCCATGCGAAACAAATGATTTAGCTACAAATACTTGCGATATAAGTGATATAGCTTCAAATGCTGGCGAAATAAACGAGTTGGCTTCAAATCCATGCGAACACATGTTGTAGCATCAAATCAATGCGATGTAGAAGGTTTAGCTTCAAATCCATGCGAAAGAAATGCTTTAACTTCAAATACTTGCGATATAAGTGATATAGCTTCAAATGCTGGCGAAATAAACGAGTTGGCTTCAAATCCTTGCGAACACATGTTGTAGCATCAAATCACTGCGATGTAGAAGGCTTAGCTTCAAATCCATGCGAAAGAAATGCTTTAACTTCAAATACTTGCGATATAAGTGATATAGCTTCAAATGCTGGCGAAATAAACGAGTTGGCTTCAAATCCTTGCGGAACACATGTTGTAGCTTCAAATCACTGCGATGTAGAAGGCTTAGCTTCAAATCCATGCGAAAGAAATGCTTTAGCTTCAAATACTTGCGATATAAGTGATATAGTTTCAAATTCTGGCGAAATAATCGAGTTAGCTTCAAATCCATGCGGAACACATGATGTAGCTTCAAATCAATGCGATGAAGAAAGCTTAGCTTCAAATCCATGCGAAAGAAATGCTTTAGCTTCAAATACTTGCGATATAAGTGATGTAGCTTCAAATGTAGGCCAAATAAACGAGTTAGCTCCAAATCCACGCGGAACACATGATGTAGATTCAAATCAATCCTATGTAGAACGTTTAGCTACAAATCTATGCGAAACAAATGATTTAGCTACAAATACTTGCGATATAAGTGATATAGCTTCAAATGCTGGCGAAATAAACGAGTTGGCTTCAAATCCATGCGAAACACATGTTGTAGCATCAAATGAATGCGATGTAGAAGGTTTAGCTTCAAATCCATGCGAAACAAATGATTTAGCTACAAATACTTGCGATATAAGTGATATAGCTTCAAATGCTGGCAAAATAAACGAGTCGACTTCAAATCCTTGCGGAACACATGTTGTAGCATCATATCATTGCGATGTAGAAGGCTTAGCTTCAAATCCATGCGAAAGAAATGCTTTAGCTTCAAATACTTGCGATATAAGTGATGTAGCTTCAAATGCAGGTCAAATAAACGAGTTAGCTTCAAATCCATGCGGAACACATGATGTAGATTCAAATCAATGCTATGTAGAACGTTTAGCTACAAATCCATGCGAAACAAATGATTTAGCTACAAATACTTGCGATATAAGTGATATAGCTTCAAATGCTGGCGAAATAAACGAGTCGACTTCAAATCCTTGCGGAACACATGTTGTAGCATCAAATCATTGCGATGTAGAAGGCTTAGCTTCAAATCCATGCGAAAGAAATGCTTTAGCTTCAAATACTTGCGATATAAGTGATGTAGCTTCAAATGCAGGTCAAATAAACGAGTTAGCTTCAAATCCATGCGGAACACATGATGTAGATTCAAATCAATGCTATGTAGAACGTTTAGATACAAATCCATGCGAAACAAATGATTTAGCTACAAATACTTGCGATATACGTGATATAGCTTCAAATGCAGGCGAAACAAACGCGTTAGCTTCAAATCCATGTGAAACAAATGATTTAGCTTCAAATACTTGCGATATAAGAGATATAGCTTCAAATGATGGCGAAATAAACGAGTTACCTTCAAATCCATGCAAGACACATGATATAGCTTCAAATCAATGCGATGTATAAGGTTTAGCTTCAAATCCATGCGAAACAAATGATTTAGCTTCAATTACTTGCGATATAAGTGATATAGCTTCAAATGCTGTCGAAATAAACGAGTTAGCTTCTAATCCATGCCAAACACATGATGTAGGTTCAAATCAATGCGATGAAGAAAGATTAGCATCAAATCCATGCGAAACACATGATGTAGCTTCAAATCAATGCGATGTAGATTGTTTAGCTTCAAATCCATGCGAAACAAATGATTTAGCTTGAAATACTTGCGATATAAGTGATATAGCTTCAAATGATGGCGAAATAAACGAGTTACCTTCAAATCCATGCGAGACACATGATATAGCTTCAAATCAATGCGATGTATAAGGTTTAGCTTCAAATCCTTGCGAAACAAATGATTTAGCTTCAATTACTTGCGATATAAGTGATATAGCTTCAAATGTTGGCGAACCGAACGAGTTAGCTTCAAATCAATGCGAAACACATGATATACCTTCATATCAATGCGATGTAGATTGTTTAGAT